>NW_020524398.1:0-300000 GCF_003368295.1 Carassius auratus
TAACAGAAGCAGTTCAAGTGTGAGCGTATACATAGTGCTGGTATAATTGTAGGGCCCTTTGTTTTCTGCGATACGAAAAAAAAAGTTTAATTTCTTAATTTCCAGTAATTAAAAGATAATTAAATGAATGTTCCATGCCTTGATTTGATAACAAAAAAAACTTAAATACACAGAATTTTGAGTTGAAAAATCATAAGACTTATTTAAGAAAAAAATTAACAAATTTAAGTTTATGCATTCAAATAATTTCACATGTTAAAACACAGAATTTGGTAACAATTAAAAAATAAAACCTTTTCATAGAGCCCTAAACATGTTAATTTTTGTTAAACTTTTATTAAATCAAGTGAAAATATAAGTTTCATGATTTTAATTAATTCGACTTTATGATTAATAAACTTAAATTTAACTATTAAAAAGGAGTGGAGAAAATTTTAAATTGAAAAAAAAACAGAATCCAGAAAAATTAAAACGAAAATAACGGAATTTAGGAGAAAAATTACAGATTTCATAGGGCCCTATTAGAGTGTGGAAATTTACTATTAATTATTATTATTATTATAACTTTTATTATTAATACTACTTCTACTACTAGTATGTTTCAGTACTGATTTTTTTAAAAGCACTATTTTAGTTTTTGTTCAGTTTCCATTTTAAAAACTAACTATTAAAGAGCCACACAGATGGGAAATCAAAAATGAACCTGTATTACAGTGTATGATGTAGCTGTCCATCAGTGTAAACAATGTGCAAAGTAATTAAACCAAAAAGTACACGATTTTATAAAGTTATTGGCTTCTAAAGTAAGGAGTCGACTCCGAAATCACTGAAACGAGTCGTTATAGATTTCAAATCTTTTGCCCATCTCTATGTACGTCACTAGGAACACTTTGCATAATAATCTCCGCCTACCGTCTTGAGAGAAACGGAACTCTGACCTCCCCCCCCCCCCCCCCCCCACACACACACACACAGACGCTCTGTTTGGTGTGAGAGCATCATGTCGAGGAGACAGTGTGTTTTTAATTGTAAAGGCAAGTTTGCTTTATTTTCACTGCCAAAGAATGAAGATCAGAAGAACCAATGGCTAAAATTCATTTTCACCACAATAACAGAGCAGTACAACAAATCCCTTTTGTTGTGTTCACAACATTTCACTGATGACTGCTTTTCTAATCTCAGTGAGTACAAGGCGGGATTTTCAAAACGTTTGGCCATAAAAGAGGGTTCATTACCAACTTTATTTAGACCAACAAGCATCTCCAAATCACAACGCGAAGTATGATTATGAAGTTATGTGTTTGTTTTCTCCCCGAGCGTCTTATCAGTATGTGTGCTGTCTGCAGCCTTTCTCTGCGCTCATCTTCATTTATAAACACGTCATTAAAATGAAATGTAACTCCGTGAATTCTCAACGAAGAGACATGAGAGAGATATCTATAGAAAGCTTGACATGTCTACTTTAAAACTAAACAAGTGCTGCTGAAAACAGATATTCTGTGATAAAGTAATCCATATGAAAACAACGCGATGTCTGTTTTTCATGTCTCCCTTGATTATATCTAATGTGACCACGCCCTTCTCGCTGAACGCGCTATTCAGATTCAAACTGAAGCGCGCAGCTTGAATACACCCACACAGAAGAAAAAGCAGCGAGACTGTTCAAGTTTTTTTATATTACTGTTTGCTTCGCGATGAGAGGAATAAGACATAATTCACCCCAAACAGATGCTAACGCATAGTTATCACTGACTATGTTAGTTGACCAATCAGAACACAGTATGCTACCGAAAGGTGAGAAATTTTAAAATGATATTTTGACAAAATGACAATGTTTTTTAACCTTGGATGGATTTAAACCTAATGTACAGCACTAATAAACAGTGAAAGGAAGCTTAGAATTTTCATCTTACTGGCTCTTTAATTAATCGATATCAGCCAGTGTGGTCTAACCTAGCTATCGGTATTGGCAAAATCCAATATCGGTTGACTTCTATTATGTACTATAAATATACAAATTCTAATTATTTTTTTTATTTTTTAATCTTACAGCATGGCCCTCAACGTGAACCCCTCAAGTTATTCAGATCAAATCTGCGGAGAAGTTTGAGTGTCTGTGTGAGGGAACAGTGAGGCAGGGAATCCCAACACTGCTGAATGAGATCTACACAGAGCTGTACATCACAGAGAGTGAGAGCGGAGAGATCAATAATGAGCACGAGGTGAGACAGATTGAGACACAGTCCAGGAGAGCAGCAACAGAGGACATGCCGATCAAATGCAGAGACATCTTCAGACCTTTACCTGGACAAGACAAAGCCATCAGAACTGTGCTGACAAAGGGAGTCGCTGGCATTGGGAAAAACAGTCTCTGTGCAGAAGTTCATCCTGGACTGGGCTGAAGAG
This sequence comes from Carassius auratus, assembly GCF_003368295.1. Lineage (NCBI taxonomy): Eukaryota > Metazoa > Chordata > Actinopteri > Cypriniformes > Cyprinidae > Carassius > Carassius auratus. Next base: position 2,407 of record NW_020524398.1, read on the forward strand.
AAAGAGAATCAGGACGTCCAGCTCATATTTCCACTTCCTTTCAGAGAGATCAACCTGATGAAGGACAAATCACTCAGTCTTTTGGATTTAATGCATATTTTCTTTCCTGAAACCAAAGAAATGAAACCATTCAGTGGTGAATATAAAGTTGTCTTTGTTTTTGATGGTCTGGATGAGTGTCGTCTGTCTCTGGATTTTCAGAGCAGTGTGAGGTTGTGTGATGTAAGTGAATCAGCTTCAGTGGACGTGCTGCTGAATGAACCTGATTGAGGGGAATCTGCTTCCCTCTGCTCTCATCTGGATCACCTCCAGACCAGCAGCAGCTGATCTCATCCCCTCTGAGTGTGTCCATCGAGTGACAGAGGTACGAGGCTTCAGTGATCCACAGAAGGAGGAATACTTCAGGAAGAGAATCAGTGATCGGAGTCTGGCCGAGAGGATCATTTCACACCTGAAGTCATCAAGGAGCCTCTTCATCATGTGCCACATCCCTGTCTTCTGCTGGATCTCAGCCACTGTTCTGGAGAAGATGATGAGTGAAGCAGAGACTGGAGAGATTCCCAAGACTCTCACTCAAAATGTACACACACTTCCTGATCATTCAGACCAACATCAAACACGAGAAGGACTATGAGAAGAACGTGAAGGATGAAGACATGATCCTCAAACTGGGGGAAAACTGTCTTTCCAGCAGCTTGTGAAAGGAAACCTGATCTTCTATGAGGAAGACCTGAGCGAGTGTGGCATTGATGCGACTGAAGCATCAGTTTACTCAGGATTGTGCACTCAGATCTTCAGAGAGGAGTTGGGCTTGTATCAGGGGAAAGTCTTCTGCTTTGTTCATCTGAGCATTCAGGAGCATCTCGCAGCTCTATATGTGCTGCTTTCATTCCTGCTGGACAAGAGAGATGTGCTCAATGAAAACCTCAGCTCAAAATATTCACACGAGTTCACATGTCACACAATATCTGACCTGCATCAGAGAGCCGTGGACAAGGCTTTAAAGAGTAAGAACGGACATCTGGACCTTTTCCTCCGATTTCTTCTGGGTCTCTCGCTGGAGTCCAGTCAGACGCTTCTGAAAGGTCTTCTGACACGCATTGTAAACATCCCGTTCAGTGAGGAGAAAACAGTTGAGTACATTAAAACAAGAATAAAACTGAATCGCTCACCAGAGAAATCCATCAATCTGTTCCACTGTTTAAATGAACTCGGTGACCAGTCTCTCGTCAGTGAAGTCCAGAAGTATCTCAGATCTGGAGGTCTGTCAGGAGCCAAACTGTCCTCGTCACAGTGGTCAGCTGTTGTCTTTGTTTTGTTGACCTCAGAGCAGTTGGATACATTTGATTTGAGTAAATACATAAGCAGAGCCCAAAACCCAAACCACATGACACCTGATCAACTTCTTCTGAAGCTCTTGCCTGTCGTTGAAGCCTCCAGATCATTAAAGTAAGTAGCACTGAGTGTAATCTTCAGATGTGTGTGTGTGTTGAAACGCTGTTTTTCTTTTCTCTATTGTCAGTGGTAGTATTAATTTTAACCCTCTAAGCGCCAAAGCCACAAAATTGCGACAAGACGTCATACTTAATAAAATAGACTGTAGTTCCTAATATGGTGTAATATCTCAATTGTATTCCAAACAAGAAGAAACAAGTGATAGTTTCATCCCTTTGCCCAGCGGGGATGAGGGTGGCAGGGGTGAACATGGTCATAGTCTCCAGAGTAGATCTGTTTCTGATCACACAGGCTGTAAGAGCCACCAGCAGACAGTACAGGTGCAGTCAGTGTGGAGCAGGTCTGTGTGCTGTGCAATGAGAGGTATCATACTCTCTATGACTATAAACTGTGTCACCTAGACACCTGATTGGACTGATAGCTGGACAACTGACCAAAAAAAATTGATGCATGCATTTTGGCATGGCATAGTGTAATAATAATTTACTACTTTTTCTTGTTTTCCAGTTGTTTGTTTGATAGTTTTTTTTATTATTATTTCCTAATTATTTGGAATAAAGAGACAAATAGCTAAAAAAAATGTTTCGAAAAGTTTAAACATCCATTTAATATCTATTATTTCCTGAATATTACAGATGACTCTACACTACTCTTCACATGCGTTTTACTACTATTTAATATAGTAATAATTTAGAACTTTCTACTTTTTTATTGTTGGCTTCCTCTTCTCTGATCATTTGGAATGAGGATAAAACACACACACAAAAAACATGCAAATAAGTTCAAAGAGTGTGTTATTCTGCAGGTTGTGTGGTTGTGGCGTCACAGCTGAAGGTTGTTCTGCTCTGAGTTCAGCTCTGAGATCAAACTCCTCACAGCTGAGAGAACTGGATCTGACATGGAATAAAGTAGGAGATACAGGAGTGAAGCTGATCTCTGATGGACTGAAGGATCCTCACTGTAAACTGGAGACACTGAGGTAAGAACATACATTAATTTCAACTAAAACTATTATATATTAGGTTCTTTCATCATATAATTACATTAGGGACAAGGGACACAAGGGACACTTCACCCAAAATTAATGTAAATGGATGGTAAGATCAGAGTTTAGGCTTCAAAAACCATCTAGAAACCAACACAACTATAATCCACAAAGACCCTAGTTGATAAATCAGTGTCTTCTGAAGCAAAACAATATAGTTGTGTTCAGGGGCGTTGTTAGACCTCAAACTCTACTAAGGCACAGGACCCCATTACTTATTTTATTTATTTATTTATTTTCTTGAAAGCCTGCTGTGTGTAAGAAGTGTGCAACACAATGCACTGTACAAACTTGTGTTGCTTAAACCAATATTCCTACATTGCAACAATAGGAAGGAAAATTATTGATATCTTTTATATACATAACATGAACATTAACATTGTTTAAGGCATACACTGTGAAAACAGACTCATGTGCAGGTTTTTATTTTTTATTCACACTGATAAAAGGTAATCTTTTCCAATAACTTTAAACTGTTTTTTTTTTGTTGTTTTTTTTTACTTTTTATAAGGCCATTTTTTTCTAAAAGTGACCATTATCTTTTGAGTCAAATTCTTTAATTTAATCAGTGAATTAGAATAAAACATTTGGGCTGTTACCAAGCAAATGAAATCAACACAGAAGCTGCATCTGAAGTGACACTTTGATATATTTACACACTGTTTAATGCAGGACTTGAATGCAGTTAACCTGCACTTACAAATGCAGAAATAATTATTTGATATATAAAACATATAATGTTGATATTTAAAATGATTTAAAACATGAAAAAAGGTTGAAATGTGAAATTAAATCCGCCAGTAGGTGACAGCAAATCACTGTTAATAAGTGAGTCTTTATGATTGAACTGAATCATTTAAACGGTTGATTCATTCAGGAACGAAACACCATCATGTTCTGCTCAGAGATGCAAAACTGTGCTGTGGCTGTGTTTGGAATAATTTTGTTGGCGAAATAGTGAAATATTAATATTATAAATAAATATTAATTTCATATCTGAAAGTACAGAACCCATAATCGTTTTTCACAGCAACACTGCAATATTACAGACTTGACAGGTTTTCCCGAGACGTTTCCTCTGATGTCTGAGACCTGTCTGGCTGAGGATGTACAGTTTAACAAGTCTTACCTCCCTCAAACTCATCCTCTGATCAGATCAATCTGATGTCCATCTACACGAGCCAATAATGATCGAGTCAGAATAAGAGGATCAATATTATTTAGAGACTTACTTTAGTTTGGTCATGTTTTCATAGCCTGCCTCATCCACGTGTCCGGCTGCAGTTGTGACATTTAAACACAGACGCAGACTCTGCTTCACATCAGCTTCAGAAAGAGCTTCACAAATTTAGTAATGATATGCCCTTTATATTTCATCATATGAGCTCACAAATATCTAATTAAGAGACTCTTAATTTGTGTTCATGTTGCCAAATTAGCATCTTTTTAGACAACACTTTGAAACTTTTCTTTCAAACATTGAACCTAGCAACACATTTTGTAGTTTTTAAAATTTATTTGCCAACTTTTAATAACTTTTGAAAAGGGACTCAAACAATAAAAAGGTTAAATGTGTTAAGCAGCTGCTCGCTGCAATTGTTCTGTAATGATTGTTTATTTATAATACCATCATTAGCTTGTACCTTTAATTGTTGATCAGTTAGGTGCATATTAACTAACCACCAAATACACTGCTTCAGACTTTCTCAGAATGAGCAGTTTTACTAGTTAATAAGACAATAAAATGTCATTGTTAAAATATGTAATTGATCATTAATTAATTGTTGTTTTTAAAAAGAAAATGTAAATACATTGTCAAGAAAATAAACAACCAAAGCACACAAGTTTTCTGTTTTTAGTTGAAAATGGTGTTGTGTTAACATCCCCTTAGACATGAGACAAAATAATAATAATACCTCCTGAGATGTAACACACACCGATTCATCATTTAATATCATAGTCTGTGTTTGTGTGATTGTTTCTGCTGATCTGAGAGTGAAGAGTGTGTTGTTCTGCAGGTTGAGATATTGTGGCGTCACAGATGAAGGTTGTGCTGCTCTGAGTTCAGCTCTGAGATCAAACTCCTCACAGCTGAGAAAACTGGATCTGACTCTGAATAAAGTAGGAGTTACAGGAGTGAAGCTGATCTCTGATGCACTGAAGGATCCTCACTGTAAACTGGAGACACTGAGGTAAGATCATATTCAGTATCAAGCTCCAGTGAAACAATTATGTATTATAACAATATATATTTACCCAAACATTAAAATTCTGTCATTTCTCACTCTCATGTCATCCCACATCTGTATGAATTTCGGTCTTCAAATGAATACAGTAGAAGATTAGAAAAAACTCAAATGATAATTTGTAAATGAAAACGTGTAAGTTGTTGCAGCTTTTCACAGCCCCTCGCTCTAGTGTTAATCTGGATAAAAGTGCACTATTGAGTGTTTGTTCAGAAACTGTAAGCACACAGAAGTAGATCTCTGACGTTTCTCCTGATAACTGTGGAAACAACACAAAATCTGTCATCATTTTTACTCACACAGATCAGTGTAATACATCATTCTACTTTTATCTGTGTGCACTCTCAATATTAACTAAACATTGTGGTTTTGTAAAATCAAGAAAACAAACAGGATGTGCTTTCTGCCGTCTCTGTCACCGTGAACTGGAGCGCTTCACTAAAATAAAAAATTGCCTCACAGACATGACACATATATCTGTAAAGAGCTAGAAATGTCTAAACAAACCAATTCAAACTGAACAGATACTCTCTGGTGAGGTAATCGTATGAAAGGTGTATTTCTCTCTAAAGATGCGTCACTGTACTGCAGAGATGACGAGTCAACATCATTAACTTCATCACTGCAGCAGACAATGACTCAGAAAACACTAACTTATTAATAAATAAAACAATTAATGTCCTAATGAATGTTGTTCAGTTGCTTTGACGCAATGTATTTAGTTTAAAGCGCTATATAAATTAAAGGCGACTTGACTTGACTTAAAACATGTATATTAAAAGTTGAAATTCAGTAAACACCTTATGTATATTTTGTACAGACAAGCAGATGAAGCTAGAATATAAACACAATGTGCAACATTAAATGTCACATTAAATGGTTTCCCATAGAAAACTTTTAGAAGGAAAACATTGAACCATTAAGAGGATTGTGTTCATATTCTGGCCTCGTCTGTTTGCGTATATGAACTATGCATCATTAATATAGAGAATATTACTGTTTTAAATATATTAGAGACACTTTAAGTGTTTTATAATGTTTTGTCGCACTGTTTAATGATTGAAATATTGCCGCAGGTGCTTTATATGGATTGCAACAATGTTGTTTTCGTCAACGATGATGATAACGAAATGATTTCGTTGACGTACCTTTTTTTTCTGACGATAACACGACGATGACTAGCTAAAATTGGCTCTAATGTGACTAAAACATGACGAGACGTTTTCGTTGACGAGACGAGACGGAACGAAAATGATTATAAGTCTGATGTTCACAATGCATATCATTTCTGCCTGTTTTGGAGAAGCACCCGGCTGCAGCCTGCAGGTCGAGGCGGGGCTGCACCTGGGGCGGGGATGCACGTACTTTTAAATGCGCACTTGAGCAGCGCAGCACACTGTGACTCCATGTTGCTTTGAGCACATCATTCTGCACCCGCGATGTGCATACGCACTTTGTGTGCTCTGTTTTGAAGCGTTTCATATTATCATGGGTTTGCGCACTGAAAGATTATTAAAAGCCTATATTTTTATACCTAGCCTACACAATACATTTAAAATGAGCATAATTTAATTGTATATTATTTGTGTGTAATGTAGGCTATATAAATACATACACTTCTTAGCTCTTGACATTCATATATAAATATAAAATTGTGATATTTGCTGCAGGGTGAGGGCTTCGATAACTCTCTCTTTTTTGACCATACATGTGTTTGCATCCCTGAATGCTTGTGTCACTTTTATTAGACAGGGTTGTATGATGTTTGTGTTTACAAATAATATGCATCTTGTTGTTGCACTGGCAGACAAGTTGAAGCACAAGTTGTAGAGCATAAGTATGTGTTCCTCAATAGCTTATATTTTGGGCACGTTGTTCATTGCACTTTAGCAATTTCTCAAATAAAGCCACAATTGCCAAAGTAAGAATGTATTTATTCCTGGCTTTTTTGGAGTAAAACAGTGATTCCACTGTTACCACTTTATTTGTGTGTAATGTTGTAGTAGCTCAAAGTTTTTTGCTGTTTAAACTTTAAACCATTCCTTTATTACTGTGATTACTGGTGAAAATAGGCAATGTGCTGAAATTTTAGAAGAGCATCAATTCATGGAAAAAATATAACTTGAATTATGTGGATAATAGGTTTCTGCCCAATGCGACCATGGAGAACAGCTTGGCAGCACTGCATCTCCATCAATGAGAAAGTCTAGTTTATTATGCAAAGCTTTTAAGGTTAACTGTTGTTTTATGAATTGCAACACTCGTTACAACCTGTCAAACCTAAGTCCATTTCCAATACTTTTTAACCTAAATTAATTTGTTAAAGACTACTTTTTTTGTTTTTTACTAAAATTGACTAAAACTTGACTAAAACCTTTTTGTGTTTTCGTCGACTAAAACTTGACTAAAACTATCAAGTTTATAAGTGACTAAAACTAAAAGGGCTGCCAAAAACAACACTGGATTGCAAATAGGCAAAACTTGCATTTTGTTCACATACTTTTGTTTTATTCTTTTGAGAGGTGATCTGAATATTTGCAGCTGTGAAACGGATGGAAATTGACAGGTTTGTGCTGCATTTCTGTGGATGTTTTGTCCTCCTTGTCTTCGAGCCGGTCACATGACTGAAAGCTATGAATAGATGTGGTGAAGACATTGTTAAAGTAGTCATGGGTTCAGCCATAATTTACAAAGCTACAACAATATTTTTTTTGTGCAAAAATGAAACAAAAATAATGACTTGATTCAGCAGTTCTTCTCCTCTGTGTTATCTACACTGTAAAATTTTTTGCCGTTAAATAACAGTAATTTTCTGGCAGCAGGGGTGCCAGTAAAGTACTGTTAATTTACAGCTCTTAACCATTAATTTACCACTCTTATTTTTTAACAGTATTTTACCGTAAATTCTACCATGGAAATTAACTCCACTCCCACTGCTTCAAACAGTTCGAGTTTTTAAAACTAGCATTCCTACGATGTTAGTACTATGAACTTCTTTCATTTGAGCCCACTGAGAAGGAATATTTCTTACACTTAATGTGCAGTAATAAAGTAACTAAATACATGACTTTTACTCAAATCACTGCAGCTCATTGTCAACTATAGCACACATGTATGTGCTGAAGTACTTAACACAGAGATCATCACTGTATCAGCGACTCCACATTTACTGCCTTTATATAAAGCAGCAGAAAATCAGAATTTGTGGCTCATCATTGACTGAAGCACAGGCTCTACTCTCCAGCACAATGGTGAACAACAAAACTACATTAAACTAAACGATTTCTCTTGTGCAAACACACATTAATACAGTCAAGTTCAGTATTTACTCTCATTATCAGTGTATGACTTTGCCTAATTTTTTTTCTATGGATGTTCACAAATATTTTAGTTAAATTAACTTTTTTTTCATTTGGTAAATCTGACGTTTACATTTTACAGTAGATTACTGTTTTTCCTTGACTTAACGGCAACAAACTGTAGAAAAACACTTTTTTTGCTGGCAACCATTAATTTACGGCAAGAAACAGTAGAAAAACAGTTATTTACTGGCAGCAGGGGTGCCAGTAAATAACTGTTTTTCTACAGTTTGTTTCCTGTAAATTAATTACAGTTTATTACTGTTAAATTATGTTTCATGCTGTTTTTTCTTCATCTTAAATCTTTAACCCTTTAAACCCCACAAGAAAATCCTCAGTTTTAAATGAACACTTATAATGTGTGCACACTACAGAGTGTTTGAGTAACACTGAATCAGTGAAGTTAATGAGATAATTCGGTGATTAATTGATGATTGAGCATTAGTGATAAACACCTGCAGAATCACTGAAGGAAAGAGAAACACAAGATCTACAAATGACTTCAGCCACAGCCTTAAATGAAATCAACTGAATAAAAGAATACATAAAATCTCTCAAGATCTGATTAAACAACTACTAAAACAGCTTCACCAGATTCACATTACTAACCAGACTGACTTTATTTCTGTCAGATGTCTACAGAAGAACTTATGGAGAGTTAAATAGGTTTAGGTGTTTTTTTCACTACCATGATGGAGATCAGTGTTTACTTTAGTTGGGCTCTTGAACTTGACTTTTCAACAACTAAGGTTTTTTTTTTTTTTTTTTTTTTACATGCTGTAACAATGCGCCTTTGGAACCTGTTATAGCAAAACAAAAGTACACAGAAGAAAAAAAATCTGATATTGTTGTTTATAGATTGACAAGAACAAATACTATTATTTCTGATCCAATCCCGTGTCTCTTCTCTTATTGAATATTGATACTACAGCATAAGAAGGAACACTGCTGAGCCATAAGTTATGAAAGACTGTTAAGAAAATTTCACTCATAATAAAAAAAAAAAACCTTTGCTGAAATTTAGACAGACACATAAATAATCAGCGTATGAATCACAACAATGGTGACAATCCACAAAATAAATGAACAGATCAGTTCTGAACATCACAACACATGCTACTAAAACTTAAGACAAAAGCTAAATTATAAGCACATAAGAATTCAAGAAAATAAGTGAACAATTCAGGGGCATAATTTATTCATGCCGCAATGCATGCAGGGAATCATGGATGAGTTTTATCCTGTGCTGGTACCCAGCATGCATTGCATCATGAACCTTTAGATTGTCACCATTGTTGAGATTCATATGCTGATTGTTGATTTCTCTCTTTGAGTGTTGTGGGGACTGCTGCCCGAAATATTTTTTAACTAAAACTAGTCGTTAAATCCATAAATACTGGTTATCACACTACTTTTCAATCTTACAAAATTGAAGAAAAAATAAATAAATTGTGTCATTCACTCAAATATTTTAACACCAAATTAATATTTGATTACTATAGCAACACTTTAAGTCAGTCTAGTAGATCATGCCTGACAGAAACAGCCATAATCACTTGACTATCAAACTTAATACTGCTGTAACAGATGTATCATGAAGATACAAATACAGCAATGAAACAAAATTTAAAGTGTTAAAGTCAAGGGTCAGTAGACCAACTAAGGTAAAAACTGATCTCCACAATGGTAACATCAAACGAAACAGTAACATTATCATCTAAATCTCTGTAATTCTCAGTAAGATCTTTCGATCTCTGATCTCTGATCTGATAGAAATAAAGTCAGTCTGGTTAGTAATGAGTGAAGTTGGTAAATCTTCAGTTGATTTCATCTAAGGCTGTGGCTGAAGTCAGTTGTAGTTCTTGTGTTCGTCTTGTTTCTTTTTTCTTCAGTGATTCTACTCGTTAACAGCAGCTGTTCATCATTGTCTGAATTCACTCATTAATTTTCATTCTCTCTGTCAGGTGGATTATATTAGTAAACTCATGTAGGGAATAGTGAATGAGGGTGTAGGGTGTGATTTGAAACACAGTTGCTGAGTGTCGACTTTGAACGTTGTTAATTTACGATATATAGCAGCAGGCTACCTTCTCGAAAATGATGAATATTACCCAGAATGCACTGTTTTAATGAAAAACAGTATATTACTGTCGAAATTTGGCCGTTTTTTTTTAACAGCGATTTTTAACAGTGTAGTCACGTTATGGACAGAACCACGTCACACATGTGTGTTTTCTTCTGCTCCTGAACAAAGCACAGTGTGCTCTGCGTCACACGCATGTGTCGTGGTACTGTCCATAATGCACTTAGGGTGACGCAATAAAAGTAAAATAGTGTGTAAATTTTACCATCATTAGCGGTTAGGTTGAACTGCACATAGAGAAGCTACGGTGGCTGAAACAGGACAAAGATGTCATCCTCTGAGACCACAGAGAATGAGGTTTCTTTATAAAGATTAACTAAGGAATTATATTTACTCTATCATTCAGTAAACCGATGTTACTGCAAATATTATTATTTTTACTTGTTCATCATTGTGTCTGTGTTTTATTGACAAGAACAGCACAGTGATGAAACACACTCTGTAGAGCAGTTTGTCTGTTTAGGCTCCTGTAGAAACATGCAGCACAAAATATCAATTTCCAAAATTTAGGCCAACCGCGGTGAATGTAGATAGAAATTACTCATTCTAAGGTAATAAAAACAGGCCATTTTTTTCTAAAAGTGACCATTATCTTTTGAGTCAAATTCTTTAATTTAATCAGTGAATTAGAATAAAACATTTGGGCTGTTACCAAGCAAATGAAATCAACACAGAAGCTGCATCTGAAGTGAGACTTTGATGTATTTACACACTGTTTAATGCAGGACTTGAATGCAGTTAACCTGCACTTACAAATGCAGAAATAATTATTTGATATATAAAACATATAATGTTGATATTTAAAATGATTTAAAACATGAAAAAAGGTTGAAATGTGAAATTAAATCCGCCAGTAGGTGACAGCAAATCACTGTTAATAAGTGAGTCTTTATGATTGAACTGAATCATTTAAACGGTTGATTCATTCAGGAACGAAACACCATCATGTTCTGCTCAGAGATGCAAAACTGTGCTGTGGCTGTGTTTGGAATAATTTTGTTGGCGAAATAGTGAAATATTAATATTATAAATAAATATTAATTTCATATCTGAAAGTACAGAACCCATAATCGTTTTTCACAGCAACACTGCAATATTACAGACTTGACAGGTTTTCCTGAGACTTTTTCCTCTGATGTCTGAGACCTGTCTGGCTGAGGATGTACAGTTTAACAAGTCTTACCTCCCTCAAACTCATCCTCTGATCAGATCAATCTGATGTCCATCTACACGAGCCAATAATGATCGAGTCAGAATAAGAGGATCAATATTATTTAGAGACTTACTTTAGTTTGGTCATGTTTTCATAGCCTTCCTCATCCACGTGTCCGGCTGCAGTTGTGACATTTAAACACAGACGCAGACTCTGTCTGCTTCACATCAGCTTCAGAAAGAGCTTCACAACTTTAGTAATGATATGCAGTTTATATTTCATCATATGAGCTCACAGATATCTAATTAAGAGACTCTTAATTTGTGTTCATGTTGCCAAATTAGCATCTTTTTAGACTACACTTTGAAACTTTTCTTTCAAACATTGAACCTAGCAACACATTTTGTAGTTTTTAAAATTTATTTGCCAACTTTTAATAACTTTTGAAAAGGGACTCAAACAATAAAAAGGTTGAATGTGTTAAGCAGCTGCTCGCTGCAATTGTTCTGTAATGATTGTTTATTTATAATACCATCATTAGCTTGTACCTTTAATTGTTGATCAGTTAGGTGCATATTAACTAACCACCAAATACACTGCTTCAGACTTTCTCAGAATGAGCAGTTTTACTAGTTAATAAGACAATAAAATGTCATTGTTAAAATATGTAATTGATCATTAATTAATTGTTGTTTTTAAAAAGAAAATTTAAATACATTGTCATGAAAATAAACAACCAAAGCACACAAGTTTTCTGTTTTTAGTTGAAAATGGTGTTGTGTTAACATCCCCTTAGACATGAGACAAAATAATAATAATACCTCCTGAGATGTAACACACAGATTTATCATTTAATATCATAGTCTGTGTTTGTGTGATTGTTTCTGCTGATCTGAGAGTGAAGAGTGTGTTGTTCTGCAGGTTGAGTGATTGTGGCGTCACAGATGAAGGTTGTGCTGCTCTGAGTTCAGCTCTGAGATCAAACTCCTCACAGCTGAGAGAACTGGATCTGTCTCAGAATAAAGTAGGAGTTACAGGAGTGAAGCTGATCTCTGATGCACTGAAGGATCCTCACTGTAAACTGGAGACACTGAGGTAAGATCATATTCAGTATCAAGCTCCAGTGAAACAATTATGAATTATAATAATATATATTTACCCAAACATTAAAATTCTGTCATTTCTCACTCTCATGTCATCCCAGATCTGTATGAATTTCAGTCTTCAAATGAATACAGTAGAAGATTAGAAAAAACTCAAATGATAATTTGTAAATGAAAACATGTAAGTTGTAGCAGCTTTTCACAGCCCCTCGCTCTAGTGTTAATCTGGATAAAAGTGCACTATTGAGTGTTTGTTCAGAAACTGTAAGCACACAGAAGTAGATCTCTGACGTTTCTCCTGATAACTGTGGAAACAACACAAAATCTGTCGTCATTTTTACTCACACAGATCAGTGTAATACACCATTCTACTTGTATTTGTGTGCACTCTCAATATTAACTGAACATTGTGGTTTTGTAAAATCAAGAAAACAAACAGGATGTGCTTTCTGCCGTCTCTGTCAGTGTGAACTGGAGCGCTTCACTAAAATAAAAAATTGCCTCACAGACATGACACATATATCTGTAAAGAGCTAGAAATGTCTAAACAATGTCTTCAAACTGAACAGATACTCTCTGGTGAGGTTATCGTATGAAAGGTGTATTTCTCTCTAAAGGTGCGCCACTGTACTGCAGAGATGACGAGTCAACATCATTAACTTCATCACTGCAGCAGACAATCACTCCGAAAACACTAGCTTATTAATAAATAAAACAATTAATGTCTCTACTGAACAATTAAAATATCTATAAAGGCTCACTATGGCTTACTTCTTGCCCAGCCTGTACATGTAAAGAAGAACATAATTCAATTAAAGGAAAATTATCATGAAATGTTCCTCAAATGTTTTGTTCTGAGGAGGATTGTCTGAAACAGCTATTTAATGATGGTTTGTGATTTTGGTTTTAGTGATTAAGTAGTTCTCTTGATTACCTGTAACCAGGGGAGGACTGGGGCTAAATGTGTCCCTGAACAGATCGGGCACAGATCGGCCCTAAACACCCGGTTCACAACACACCTCTCCATAAACACACCTGCTCATTATCCACAGAGCAATCAACACCAATTACTGACATTACAGTTTTAGACAGTACAGGAATAAAAATACTGTCTCTATTCTAATTGATATTATTATTATTGATATTAATGAATGGCTGGCATAATTCTTTACATTATAATCTGTCTTTCCTGGTGTATACAGTAAATATAAGCACAGATACAGGTAGCTCAAATATTTAAAACATTTTGAAGAATTTTCACACATCTCTTTAACACAGATGGACAGTTTAATTTTGCTAAAGTTAAATGTTTTATGACACAATGTTCTGCTCTAGAAGAGAAAGTAGTGCAGAGTGTGGACTGTTTTAAGTTAATCTGTTTATTACAATGATTTCTGAAGATCATGTGACTGAAGACTGGAGTAATGACTGATAAAAATTCAGCTTTGATCACAGGAATAACTTACATTTAAAATATCTTTATTAGAAATCCTGAATTTTACGTGTAATATTTAATAATAATAATTCCTTACATTTATATAGCACTTTACATAATCAGGGGGTATCTCCTCGTACACCATTTATCATCCACATATATTTCACATTATTATTGTTTTTACTATATTTTTATCAAATAAATTCAGCCTTCTCTCAAAAAAATAATTACAAATGTATTATTTCAAATGTTCGACCACCAGTGTGTGTATAAAATAATGTAAGACCTTGGTTCGTCTTCAGAATACAGATAAAGATATTTTTCATGAAATCCGAGAGCTGATCCTCTGATAGTTTTCACGTGACGTCACACTCTTATAGAAACACACACCTGGAGGACAAAACAAGGCTCTGCTCCACTGACCACCAGTTATTATTACACAGTTTACATTAATGTAGTAATGTAGTAAACAGTGCACAGACACTATTTAACTGAACAGAGAAGACATCACTGAATTCAATGATGAACTGCCTTTAACTGTCATTTTGCATTATTGACACACTGTTTTCCTAATGAATCTTGTTCAGTTGCTTTGACGCAATGTATTTAGTTTAAAGCGCTATATAAATTAAAGGCGACTTGACTTGACTTAAAACATGTATATTAAAAGTTGAAATTCAGTAAACACCTTATGTATATTTTGTACAGACAAGCAGATGAAGCTAGAATATAAACACAATGTGCAACATTAAATGTCACATTAAATGGTTTCCCATAGAAAACTTTTAGAAGGAAAACATTGAACCATTAAGAGGATTGTGTTCATATTCTGGCCTCATCTGCTTGCGTATATAAACTATGCATCATTAATATAGAGAATATTACTGTTTTAAATATATTAGAGACACTTTAAGTGTTTTAAAATGTTTTGTCGCACTGTTTAATGATTGAAATATTGCCGCAGGTGCTTAATATGGATTGCAACAATGTTGTTTTCGTCAACGATGATGATAACGAAATGATTTCGTTGATGTACCTTTTTTTTCTGACGATAACACAACGATGACTAGCTAAAATTGGCTCTAATGTGACTAAAACATGACGAGACGTTTTCGTTGACGAGACGAGACGGAACGAAAATGATTATAAGTCTGATGTTCACAATGCATATCATTTCTGCCTGTTTTGGAGAAGCACCCAGCTGCACCTGGAGCGGGGATGCACGTACTTTTAAATGCGCACTTGAGCAGCGCAGCACACTGTGACTCCATGTTGCTTTGAGCACATCATTCTGCACCCACGATGTGCATACACGCTTTGTGCATGACAGGTTTTCCCGGGACGTTTCCTCTGATGTCTGAGACCTGTCTGGCTGAGGATGTACAGTTTAACAAGTCTTACCTCCCTCAAACTCATCCTCTGATCAGATCAATCTGATGTCCATCTACACGAGCCAATAATGATCGAGTCAGAATAAGAGGATCAATATTATTTAGAGACTTACTTTAGTTTGGTCATGTTTTCATAGCCTGCCTCATCCACGTGTCCGGCTGCAGTTGTGACATTTAAACACAGACGCAGACTCTGCTTCACATCAGCTTCAGAAAGAGCTTCACAAATTTAGTAATGATATGCCCTTTATATTTCATCATATGAGCTCACAGATATCTAATTAAGAGACTCTTAATTTGTGTTCATGTTGACAACTTAGCATCTTTTTAGACTACACTTGGAAGCTTTTCTTTCAAACACTGAACCTAGCAACACATTTTGTAGTTTTTAAAATTGATTTGGCAACTTTTAATAACTTTTGTAAAGGGACTCAAACTATAAAAAGGTTAAATGTGTTTAGCAGCTGCTCGCTGCAATTGTTCTGTAATGATTGTTCATTTATAATACCATCATTATCTTGTACCTTTAATTGTTGATCAGTTAGGTGCATATTAACTAACCACCAAATACACTGCTTCAGACTTTCTCAGAATGAGCAGTTTTACTAGTTAATAAGACAATAAAATGTCATTGTTAAAATATGTAATTGATCATTAATTAATTGTTGTTTTTAAAAAGAAAATGTAAATACATTGTCATGAAAATAAACAACCAAAGCAAACAAGTTTTCTGTTTTTAGTTGAAAATGGTGTTGTGTTAACATCCCCTTAGACATGAGACAAAATAATAATAATATCTCCTGAGATGTAACACACAGATTCATCATTTAATATCATAGTCTGTGTTTGTGTGATTGTTTCTGCTGATCTGAATGTTTCTGCAGAATCTGATCTGATTCTGCTGAATGTTCCTCAAATGTTTTGTTCTGAGGAGGATTGTCTGAAACAGCTATTTAATGATGGTTTGTGATTTTGGTTTTAGTGATTAAGTAGTTCTCTTGATTACCTGTAACCAGGGGAGGACTGGGGCTAAATGTGTCCCTGAACAGATCGGGCACAGATCGGCCCTAAACACCCGGTTCACAACACACCTCTCCATAAACACACCTGCTCATTATCCACAGAGCAATCAACACCAATTACTGACATTACAGTTTTAGACAGTACAGGAATAAAAATACTGTCTCTATTCTAATTGATATTATTATTATTGATATTAATGAATGGCTGGCATAATTCTTTACATTATAATCTGTCTTTCCTGGTGTATACAGTAAATATAAGCACAGATACAGGTAGCTCAAATATTTAAAACATTTTGAAGAATTTTCACACATCTCTTTAACACAGATGGACAGTTTAATTTTGCTAAAGTTAAATGTTTTATGACACAATGTTCTGCTCTAGAAGAGAAAGTAGTGCAGAGTGTGGACTGTTTTAAGTTAATCTGTTTATTACAATGATTTCTGAAGATCATGTGACTGAAGACTGGAGTAATGACTGATAAAAATTCAGCTTTGATCACAGGAATAACTTACATTTAAAATATCTTTATTAGAAATCCTGAATTTTACGTGTAATATTTAATAATAATAATTCCTTACATTTATATAGCACTTTACATAATCAGGGGGTATCTCCTCGTACACCATTTATCATCCACATATATTTCACATTATTATTGTTTTTACTATATTTTTATCAAATAAATTCTGCCTTCTCTCAAAAAAATAATTACAAATGTATTATTTCAAATGTTCGACCACCAGTGTGTGTATAAAATAATGTAAGACCTTGGTTCGTCTTCAGAATACAGATAAAGATATTTTTCATGAAATCCGAGAGCTGATCCTCTGATAGTTTTCACGTGACGTCACACTCTTATAGAAACACACACCTGGAGGACAAAACAAGGCTCTGCTCCACTGACCACCAGTTATTATTACACAGTTTACATTAATGTAGTAATGTAGTAAACAGTGCACAGACACTATTTAACTGAACAGAGAAGACATCACTGAATTCAATGATGAACTGCCTTTAACTGTCATTTTGCATTATTGACACACTGTTTTCCTAATGAATCTTGTTCAGTTGCTTTGACGCAATGTATTTAGTTTAAAGCGCTATATAAATTAAAGGCGACTTGACTTGACTTAAAACATGTATATTAAAAGTTGAAATTCAGTAAACACCTTATGTATATTTTGTACAGACAAGCAGATGAAGCTAGAATATAAACACAATGTGCAACATTAAATGTCACATTAAATGGTTTCCCATAGAAAACTTTTAGAAGGAAAACATTGAACCATTAAGAGGATTGTGTTCATATTCTGGCCTCATCTGCTTGCGTATATAAACTATGCATCATTAATATAGAGAATATTACTGTTTTAAATATATTAGAGACACTTTAAGTGTTTTAAAATGTTTTGTCGCACTGTTTAATGATTGAAATATTGCCGCAGGTGCTTAATATGGATTGCAACAATGTTGTTTTCGTCAACGATGATGATAACGAAATGATTTCGTTGATGTACCTTTTTTTTCTGACGATAACACAACGATGACTAGCTAAAATTGGCTCTAATGTGACTAAAACATGACGAGACGTTTTCGTTGACGAGACGAGACGGAACGAAAATGATTATAAGTCTGATGTTCACAATGCATATCATTTCTGCCTGTTTTGGAGAAGCACCCAGCTGCACCTGGAGCGGGGATGCACGTACTTTTAAATGCGCACTTGAGCAGCGCAGCACACTGTGACTCCATGTTGCTTTGAGCACATCATTCTGCACCCACGATGTGCATACACGCTTTGTGCATGACAGGTTTTCCCGGGACGTTTCCTCTGATGTCTGAGACCTGTCTGGCTGAGGATGTACAGTTTAACAAGTCTTACCTCCCTCAAACTCATCCTCTGATCAGATCAATCTGATGTCCATCTACACGAGCCAATAATGATCGAGTCAGAATAAGAGGATCAATATTATTTAGAGACTTACTTTAGTTTGGTCATGTTTTCATAGCCTGCCTCATCCACGTGTCCGGCTGCAGTTGTGACATTTAAACACAGACGCAGACTCTGCTTCACATCAGCTTCAGAAAGAGCTTCACAAATTTAGTAATGATATGCCCTTTATATTTCATCATATGAGCTCACAGATATCTAATTAAGAGACTCTTAATTTGTGTTCATGTTGACAACTTAGCATCTTTTTAGACTACACTTGGAAGCTTTTCTTTCAAACACTGAACCTAGCAACACATTTTGTAGTTTTTAAAATTGATTTGGCAACTTTTAATAACTTTTGTAAAGGGACTCAAACTATAAAAAGGTTAAATGTGTTTAGCAGCTGCTCGCTGCAATTGTTCTGTAATGATTGTTCATTTATAATACCATCATTATCTTGTACCTTTAATTGTTGATCAGTTAGGTGCATATTAACTAACCACCAAATACACTGCTTCAGACTTTCTCAGAATGAGCAGTTTTACTAGTTAATAAGACAATAAAATGTCATTGTTAAAATATGTAATTGATCATTAATTAATTGTTGTTTTTAAAAAGAAAATGTAAATACATTGTCATGAAAATAAACAACCAAAGCAAACAAGTTTTCTGTTTTTAGTTGAAAATGGTGTTGTGTTAACATCCCCTTAGACATGAGACAAAATAATAATAATATCTCCTGAGATGTAACACACAGATTCATCATTTAATATCATAGTCTGTGTTTGTGTGATTGTTTCTGCTGATCTGAGAGTGAAGAGTGTGTTGTTCTGCAGGTTGAGATATTGTGGCGTCACAGATGAAGGTTGTGCTGCTCTGAGTTCAGCTCTGAGATCAAACTCCTCACAGCTGAGAGAACTGGATCTGTCTCAGAATAAAGTAGGAGTTACAGGAGTGAAGCTGATCTCTGATGCACTGGAGGATCCTCACTGTAAACTGGAGACACTGAGGTAAGATCATATTCAGTATCAAGCTCCAGTGAAACAATTATGAATTATAATAATATATATTTACCCAAACATTAAAATTCTGTCATTTCTCACTCTCATGTCATCCCAGATCTGTATGAATTTCAGTCTTCAAATGAATACAGTAGAAGATTAGAAAAAACTCAAATGATAATTTGTAAATGAAAACATGTAAGTTGTAGCAGCTTTTCACAGCCCCTCGCTCTAGTGTTAATCTGGATAAAAGTGCACTATTGAGTGTTTGTTCAGAAACTGTAAGCACACAGAAGTAGATCTCTGACGTTTCTCCTGATAACTGTGGAAACAACACAAAATCTGTCGTCATTTTTACTCACACAGATCAGTGTAATACACCATTCTACTTGTATTTGTGTGCACTCTCAATATTAACTGAACATTGTGGTTTTGTAAAATCAAGAAAACAAACAGGATGTGCTTTCTGCCGTCTCTGTCAGTGTGAACTGGAGCGCTTCACTAAAATAAAAAATTGCCTCACAGACATGACACATATATCTGTAAAGAGCTAGAAATGTCTAAACAATGTCTTCAAACTGAACAGATACTCTCTGGTGAGGTTATCGTATGAAAGGTGTATTTCTCTCTAAAGGTGCGCCACTGTACTGCAGAGATGACGAGTCAACATCATTAACTTCATCACTGCAGCAGACAATCACTCCGAAAACACTAGCTTATTAATAAATAAAACAATTAATGTCTCTACTGAACAATTAAAATATCTATAAAGGCTCGCTATGGCTTACTTCTTGCCCAGCCTGTACATGTAAAGAAGAACATAATTCAATTAAAGGAAAATTATCATGAAATGTTCCTCAAATGTTTTGTTCTGAGGAGGATTGTCTGAAACAGCTATTTAATGATGGTTTGTGATTTTGGTTTTAGTGATTAAGTAGTTCTCTTGATTACCTGTAACCAGGGGAGGACTGGGGCTTAATGTGTCCCTGAACAGATCGG
This sequence comes from Carassius auratus, assembly GCF_003368295.1. Classification (NCBI taxonomy): domain Eukaryota; kingdom Metazoa; phylum Chordata; class Actinopteri; order Cypriniformes; family Cyprinidae; genus Carassius; species Carassius auratus. Next base: position 22,696 of record NW_020524398.1, read on the forward strand.
GCACAGATCGGCCCTAAACACCCGGTTCACAACACACCTCTCCATAAACACACCTGCTCATTATCCACAGAGCAATCAACACCAATTACTGACATTACAGTTTTAGACAGTACAGGAATAAAAATACTGTCTCTATTCTAATTGATATTATTATTATTGATATTAATGAATGGCTGGCATAATTCTTTACATTATAATCTGTCTTTCCTGGTGTATACAGTAAATATAAGCACAGATACAGGTAGCTCAAATATTTAAAACATTTTGAAGAATTTTCACACATCTCTTTAACACAGATGGACAGTTTAATTTTGCTAAAGTTAAATGTTTTATGACACAATGTTCTGCTCTAGAAGAGAAAGTAGTGCAGAGTGTGGACTGTTTTAAGTTAATCTGTTTATTACAATGATTTCTGAAGATCATGTGACTGAAGACTGGAGTAATGACTGATAAAAATTCAGCTTTGATCACAGGAATAACTTACATTTAAAATATCTTTATTAGAAATCCTGAATTTTACGTGTAATATTTAATAATAATAATTCCTTACATTTATATAGCACTTTACATAATCAGGGGGTATCTCCTCGTACACCATTTATCATCCACATATATTTCACATTATTATTGTTTTTACTATATTTTTATCAAATAAATTCAGCCTTCTCTCAAAAAAATAATTACAAATGTATTATTTCAAATGTTCGACCACCAGTGTGTGTATAAAATAATGTAAGACCTTGGTTCGTCTTCAGAATACAGATAAAGATATTTTTCATGAAATCCGAGAGCTGATCCTCTGATAGTTTTCACGTGACGTCACACTCTTATAGAAACACACACCTGGAGGACAAAACAAGGCTCTGCTCCACTGACCACCAGTTATTATTACACAGTTTACATTAATGTAGTAATGTAGTAAACAGTGCACAGACACTATTTAACTGAACAGAGAAGACATCACTGAATTCAATGATGAACTGCCTTTAACTGTCATTTTGCATTATTGACACACTGTTTTCCTAATGAATCTTGTTCAGTTGCTTTGACGCAATGTATTTAGTTTAAAGCGCTATATAAATTAAAGGCGACTTGACTTGACTTAAAACATGTATATTAAAAGTTGAAATTCAGTAAACACCTTATGTATATTTTGTACAGACAAGCAGATGAAGCTAGAATATAAACACAATGTGCAACATTAAATGTCACATTAAATGGTTTCCCATAGGGATGCACCGAAATGAAATTCTTGGCCGAAGCCGAAATAATAATGAAATGCTTGGCCGAAGGCCGAATAACGAATGCAGTGTTTCGCATATTTTCCATTTATTTTGCCAATCTGTCACCTTTTTCAGTCCTTCTGAGTTTGCAGGTATGGACATGAGATGCAGCACTAAACAGTATCTCACTGTTGGTGCGTGTGCATGGAGCAGACAAGTACCTGCAGAATAGTTGGAAATTTTATTGCAGTTTTCTGACAGTTGCTCATTTCAAAACGAACAATGTCTTCAAGATAATGAAATGGTTGAAACCCAGTGTAGGCCTACTATTTTACTACACTGAAAATAGTTAAATTTTCACAAAATACATATAAAATATAGGTAGTAACACTTTACAATGTTTGTTAACATTATTGCATTAACTAACAATGAGCAATACATTTGTTATGGTATTTATTAATCTTCGTTAATGTAAGATAATAAAAAAATATTTAATTCATGTTAGTATAAGTGCATTAACAATTTTAACAAATAGGCCTACCACTTTTGATACTTTTTAATTCAGAAATTACAAATGTGATACTTTATTTTAATACTGTATTAGTAAATGTTAACATTAAGATTAATAAATGCTTTTGATTGGTCCTCCAAAATTCGAGAGGGTTATTGCTCGTGGGGATGGGGACTTCTGAGAGATACCCATCTACAGTGTTGAGAAAGTTCACTTTCTACATGAACTAGTTCAAAGTTCAATTCACAAATTTTAAAATGAACTAGTTCAGTTCAAAGTTCAAACTACAAAATTGAGTTCATAGTTCTTTTTTTCCATATGTTGCTGCAAGCTATTATTTTTTCACAATTATTGCCACAGCCCATATAGAAACACAGACAGCAATTATTTTATCAGTTTTAACAATGAAACTATGCGTCAGATTTCATCTTCATGTCATATCCAATTTTGAATCCTTATCCAACCAGGGTTTACATTAGCATTGAGGGGACAGCACTTCCCCCTTGTTGCTTTAATGTTTTGTCTCCCATTCTCACCGACCTTGTCATAAACATCATAAAATTATTTTAAATGATCATACGCCTTCTTGCTACATGCTGCTGTCGCCTTTTTTTTTTCTTTTCTTTGTTTTTTTTTTTTTTTTGATGACGCGTCACGCATGCGGCGGACGGCGGTGCGACACTAGTGGCTGGTGTTGCCAGATTGGGTGTTTTTTCGCTACATATTAAGACCCGTTTACGGTGTGTTTTAGCCGGGTTTTCGCCTGGAAAGCTCTATAGAAATCTGGCACCCTATTGAACGAAGTTAACCTGAGAGAGCGTGCCGTTCACAGACACCAGAATGAACGAGTTGACAGTAACGTTCATCAGGCATTAATACAGCACGTTCAGTTCACGTTCGCCCAAAATATGAACGAGTTCATTCATGAACTATCGTTCAAGGAACGCGTTCAGGCACAACACTGCCCATCTAACTGTTGAGCGGTCGAGCTTGTCCTCTGTCTTGTAAATGGGTTATTCTCTTGGAGGATCTCATCGAGCATGTCAGACAGCGAGACTGTGCGCGGCTCATCTGTAGTACGAGCCCATTTACTCTCTGCTCTCTGTTTTCATCTACTGCGCTGTGCATCACCTGACCATCTCCATCACCTAGCGGCTTTCCCAAATCCAGAACAATGTCTGCAAACGGCCGTTTTTGTCTCTTTATCTGACACTTTTTAAAGTGCTTCCACACTGCTGACAAGTTTGCTGCATAAAGCGCGCGCCTCTCACTCTACGCGGGTTATTTGATTGCGTCATTAAAAACGTCATTGTTCGGCAAAATTTATTCGGCCTTTTTACTTATTTGGCCGAACACCGAAAGTGTTTTTTTGGCTATTTTCGGCCGAATAATTTCGGTTGCCGAACATTCGGTGCATCCCTAGTTTCCCATAGAAAACTTTTAGAAGGAAAACATTGAACCATTAAGAGGATTGTGTTCATATTCTGGCCTCGTCTGCTTGCGTATATAAACTATGCATCATTAATATAGAGAATATTACTGTTTTAAATATATTAGAGACACTTTAAGTGTTTTATGTTTTGTCGCACTGTTTAATAAATGAAATATTGCCGCAGGTGCTTAATATGGATTGCAACAATGTTGTTTTCGTCAACGATGATGATAACGAAATGATTTCGTTGATGTACCTTTTTTTTCTGACGATAACACGACGATGGCTAGCTAAAATTGGCTCTAATGTGACTAAAACATGACGAGACGTTTTCGTTGACGAGACGGAACGAAAATGATTATAAGTCTGATGTTCACAATGCATATCATTTCTGCCTATTTTGGAGAAGCACCCGGCTGCAGGCTGCAGGTCGAGACGGGGCTGCACCTGGAGCGGGGATGCACGTACTTCTAAATGCGCACTTGAGCAGCGCAGCACACTGTGACTCCATGTTGCTTTGAGCACATCATTCTGCACCCACGATGTGCATACACGCTTTGTGTGCTCTGTTTTGAAGCGTTTCATATTATCATGGGTTTGCGCACTGAAAGATTATTAAAAGCCTATATTTTTATACCTAGCCTACACAATACATTTAAAATGAGCATAATTTAATTGTATATTATTTGTGTGTAATGTAGGCTATATAAATACATACACTTCTTAGCTCTTGACATTCATATATAAATATAAAATTGTGATATTTGCTGCGGGTTGAGGGCTTCGATAACGGTCTCTTTTTTGACCATATATGTGTTTGCATCCCTGAATGCTTGTGTCACTTTTATTAGACAGGGTTGTATGATGTTTGTGTTTACAAATAATATGCATCTTGTTGTTGCACTGGCAGACAAGTTGAAGCACAAGTTGTAGAGCATAAGTATGTGTTCCTCAATAGCTTATATTTTGGGCACGTTGTTCATTGCACTTTACCAATTTCTCAAATAAAGCCACAATTGCCAAAGTAAGAATGTATTTATTCCTGGCTTTTTTGGAGTAAAACAGTGATTCCACTGTTACCACTTTATCTGTGTGTAATGTTGTAGTAGCTCAAAGTTTTTTGCTGTTTAAACTTTAAACCATTCCTTTATAACTGTGATTACTGGTGAAAAAATTTTAGAAGAGCATCAATTCATGGAAAAATAACTTGAAATATGTGGATAAAAGGTTTCTGCCCAATGCGACCATCTCCATCAATGAGAAAGTCTAGTTTATTATGCAAAGCTTTTAAGGTTAACTGTTGTTTTATGAATTGCAGCACTCGTTACAACCTGTCAAACCTAAGTCCATTTCCAATACTTTTTAACCTGAATTAATTTGTTAAAGACTACTTTTTTGTTTTTACTAAAATTGACTAAAACTTGACTAAAACCTTTTTGTGTTTTCGTCGACTAAAACTTGACTAAAACTATCAAGTTTCTAAGTGACTAAAACTAAAAGGGCTGCCAAAAACAACACTGGATTGCAAATAGGCAAAACTTGCATTTTGTTCACATACTTTCGTTTTATTCTTTTGAGAGGTGATCTGAATATTTGCAGCTGTGAAACAGATGGAAATTGACAGGTTTGTGCTTCATTTCTGTGGATGTTTTGTCCTCTGTGTCTTCGTGCCGGTCACGTGACTGAAAGCTATGAATAGATGTGGTGAAGACATCGTTAAAGTAGTCATGGCTTCAACCATAATTTACAAAGCTACAACAATATTTTTTTTGTGCAAAAATGAAACAAAAATAATGACTTGATTCAGCAGTTCTTCTCCTCTGTGTTATCTAGTCATGTTATGGACAGAACCATGTCACACACGTGTGTTTTCTTCTGCTCCTGAACAAGGCACAGTGTGCTCTACATCACACGCACATGTCGTGTTACTGACCATAATGCACTTAGGGTGACGCAATAAAAGTTAAAAATAGTGTGTAAATTTTACCATCATTAGCGGTTAGGTTGAACTGCACATAGAGAAGCTACGGTGGCTGAAACAGGACAAAGATGTCATCCTCTGAGACAGCAGAGAATGAGGTTTCTTTACAAAGATTAACTAAGGAATTATATTTACTCTATCATTCAGTAAACCGATGTTACTGCAAATACTATTATTGTTACTTGTTCATCATTGTGTCAGTGTTTTATTGACAAGAACAGCACAGTGATGAAACACACTCTGTAGAGCAGTTTGTCTGTTTAGGCTCCTGTAGAAACATGCAGCGCAAAATATCAATTTCCAAAATTTAGGCCAACCACGGTGAATGTAGATAGAAATTACTCATTCTAAGGGAATAAAAACATTCAAACGACAAAAACACACGCATTTATGACGAAATGCATGGTTTTGGTGAGCGATTTTGTAAACACGGCCTTAAATTAGTTATAAAGTCCAAAATAATCGTACAGAGTTAGGAGAAAACTGGATATGTGACAGATATGCATCATGCACGTCCGATTTTAAAGTGAAACTCCTGAAGTCTGAAATCACGGAAATGAGAGAGAGAAATCACTCAACTGTTCTAGTCACTGATTAACCTTTGTAGCTTGAATAAAAATGAATATATATGGTTTATGCATTTATAGTTTATGTGAAGACATAGAGACATCATCAGCAGTATTATCAAAAATGTGTCAAGAGACTAAGATAAATGAGATGTATGAGATAAAGAGACTTGGTGAAGAGATGTAGATAGAAATTACTCATTCTAAGGTAATAAAAACATTCAAACAACAAATTTATGACGAAATGCATGGTTTTGGTGAGTGTTTTGTAAACACGGCCTTAAATTAGTTATAAAGTCCAAAATAATCGTACAGAGTTAGGAGAAAACTGGATATGTGACAGATATGCATCATGCACGTCCGATTTTAAAGTGAAACTCCTGAAGTCTGAAATCACGGAAATGAGAGAGAGAAATCACTCAACTGTTCTAGTCACTGATTAACCTTTGTAGCTTAAATAAAAATTAATATATATGGTTTATGCATTTATAGTTTATGTGAAGACATAGAGACATCATCAGCAGTATTATCAAAAATGTGTCAAGTAATAAAGAGACTTGGTGAAGAGATGTCATTAAACATATATTTAAAATATACCATCTTTATGTTGTTTCTACAACGTTCAGTGTGAAACTATGACAATATATTAATAATCAGTTAGTCATGATGAACTACAAAAAATGTGTGATTAATTAGTTTTTTATTTATTTACAGACAACACAAATGTTAACCTTTCATTGATGTTGCTGAATATGCATTTAAATTTAATTAATTATTTTATAGTCCCCTCCCCCATAAAGAGAATGGGATGGCCCCCCCTTGGCCCCCTTCAAATTTTCAATTCTATAATCCAGCCCTCAACTGAAACTCAGTGAATAGCCCTGATATATGTATGATATGGATTTAGCTATAACATGGATACCATTATATATTCATGAATTTTAAATGTGGTACGCTTTGCAAATGTTCCCACAAATGACGATAAAGAGTCGAGGCTGAATGTTTTTGTCCTACAGAGGCATTAGTAATCAAACACAGAGCATCGTAACAGACCAAACTAATAGAGCACAAATCCCCTGCTCCAGTGGTTCACAGACTGAGGGACAGTGTACAGTCAGCAGATTATTTTGAAAAAGAAACCTCTGCAGGGTGATAAAGACTACATAATATAACTGTCCCGCTTATCTTGCAGCCACTTTCCTGATAAGTAAATAACTGAATGCAAAATATTAATTTGTCATATTTTAATGACCTCCTCATGACTCGTGTGCAGTGATGGGAATAACGGCGTTATAAATAACGGCGTTACTAACGGCATTACTTTTTCCAGTAACGAGTAATCTAATTGATTACTCTTCTCATCTTAATAACGCCGTTACCGTTACTGCCAAAAAATGCGGCGCGTTACTATAACTGATGATGAAGCTGTTTTTTTTTTTTCATCAGACCAACTAGATCTCTGAGCGAGAGGCAAATACTTTTTTTTACTGTTCTTCCTTGGTTAGTGGGCAGAGCACGAGACAAGCGCATAAATGCTGACGATTGGCTGAGGTAGAGTAAAATTTCATTGTAAGCCAATCAGAGGTAGAGTTGGGCGGGTGTTCGAAAGCACGCATAGTAGTGATGGGAATTCGGCTCTTTTGACTCAGCTCACTGAAAAGAGCCGGCTCTTTGGCTCACAAACGGCTCTTTAAATGACTTTGACTATAATATTTCAATTTTTATTACATAATTATTTAATTTCTATAGGCTAAATTTGAAAAAATAGAGTTGGCTCTTCAGATATGCGAGCCAGCTCCCGAAGTTCAACTTAAAAAGCCGGCTCTTAGAGTCGGCTCATTCGCGAATCGCGAACGACTCCTCAAAAGCTCATTCGCGAACGAGTCGATCCATCATCACTAACGCTCATTCGCGAACGACCCATCATCGGACAGGACAGGACACACAACGAACAACACAAGCCAGTCAGTCAACCAGAGACAGGTATGGCGACGAGCCCAAATAATCCAAAAGTAGCCTTCTCTAAATGGAAGTATATACATTACTTTTTCCTTCAAGAAATTAAAGAAACAATAAAAGGAAATATCAAAAGTTCCCAAAAATCTATCGTGTTATTTGCATTGATCCACTATATAAACATAATATCTACATACATGCCATTTGATTGGAGGCTAGTCTCACTTTGTCCCACAGCAACTTTTTTTTTTTAGATGTGTGTACAATGTTTCATGTTTCTGTTAATAATGTATTGTATTAAGTGTCCATTTCATTATAATATTCAGATTTATCATAAATAATTGAACATGCACATGTATTTTAAGTTCCTTTAAAGAGGGGTAGAGGTGGGGTCACGTTTGAGCATTTAAAATTTAATTTTACTTGAAAGTAACGCAATAGTTACTTTCTTAAGTAACTAGTTACTTTAAAAATTTGTAACTGAGTTACTAATTTAGTTACTTTTTGGAAGAAGTAACTAGTAACTGTAACTAATTACTTTTTAAAAGTAACTTGCCCAACACTGCTCGTGTGAGCGCTCTGTTATCAGTCGTAGCAGCTGTGTTTGTGTCAGTAACAGACACTAGATGGAGAATCAGAATCAGAGTTATATTGAGTTAAATTACTCTGACAAAGAACCATTTCAAATATTCATAAGAGAATCGTGAAAAAAAAATATCAAGCAGCACAACCATTTACAACATTGATAATAATCAGAAATTATTACTGAGCAGCAAATCCTCATATTAGATGATTTCTGAAGATTGTGTGACACTGAAGACTGTAGTAATGATGCTGAAAATACAGCTTTCATCACAGGAATACAGCAACCTATGTGTTAAAACAATCAAACAGATCATTTAAACTGACAATACTTCACAATATTACAGTGTTTACTGTATTTTTAATAAGTAATGTAGCCTTGGTGGGCATAAGAGACTTTCAAAAAAAAAAAAAAGAGGGGTTGGGGGCCTTGAAAATATTTTTTCCTACAAAAGAGGGGCCCAGTATAAGGTTTGGGAACCACTGGCCAACTCAAACACACAATATTTAATTCATAAAGGCCTCATGTGGCATGTTTGCACTTTTTGAGAAAAACAATGGCAAAATAAAAAAGTACTTTTCAGGTCTATGTCCAATCCCTCACTTTTTCTAGTTAAATAAGATTAAAATATTTTACTGTAATTTTCCCCCTTATATCGCAATAAATATCGATATCGCCTGGACAGTGTAAAATATCGTGATATGAATTTTAGCTCATATCGCCCACCCCTAATATGTGTATATATATTCTTTATTTTTATTTACCATGCTGTCATACTCAACATATTTTATAGGACATTAATGTCGACACAATAAGGTTCAGAAAGTGCAGTAATTGTTTGTGATCTCTTTGCTTAAAGAAGTTTGTGACAGACGCAAATCATCACTGCTGCATATATTTGCATATTTCCAGTTGTCAAATATGTTAATGTCATTAATGTAGTGATTATTTCTGTGCGGTGTCAGAGATGTTATCGTGTCTCTAATTAAATCGGTGACAAACATGATCTCTGCACGATCTAATGTGGAGCGTCTTATTCACCCACTGTCGTGCATTGTGTGCAGCACATTTCTTCTCCCTCTTCATGTTTCGTCCATTTCTCCACTGCTAAAGAAACTCCCGAGCCTCTTAAATCTCCTCGTCCATACTCCTGACAATTTGGTCCTTAAGAGCACTTTTAACGGTTAAGATGCAGCTGCGGTGATTTGGTCTGAAAGCAGGTGAAGTGAGAGAGACAGTAGACACACGACATACAATCATAACCTCACAATCACAACCTTAGCATATGTGTATAGAAACCAACAAAATAATAATAATATCTCCTGAGATGTAACACACACAGATTCATCATTTAATATCATAGTCTGTGTTTGTGTGATGTTTTTGCTGATCTGAGAGTGAAGAGTGTGTTGTTCTGCAGGTTGTATGATTGTGGCGTCACAGATGAAGGTTGTTCTGCTCTGAGTTCAGCTCTGAGATCAAACTCCTCACAGCTGAGAAAACTGGATCTGTCTGGGAATGAAGTAGGAGATACAGGAGTGAAGCTGATCTCTGATGCACTGAAGGATCCTCACTGTAAACTGGAGAAACTGTGGTAAGATCATATTCAGTATCAAGCTCCAGTGAAACAATTATGTATTTTAGGGATATATTAGAATATAAATTATTTTCTATTAGATTAGAGAAAAAAAAGATCTCTGTGAGTTCATGTAATGCAAATGGATATTAACCTGCTTCAAAGAAAATGCAAAACAAACACAGCTATAATCCAAAAAGACCCCAGTTGATATATCAGTGTTTTCTAAACCAAAACCATAGTTGTAAGAAAATTATTAATATTTTTAACTTTAAACTGGTGCTTCACAGCTTTAAAAATAATATGCACGTTATATTTCATTAAATAGGCTCACAGAGATTCAGTGTTTCTAATTATATTCATTTGTGTAAATGTTAGCAACTGAAAACGTTTTTTTTCAAAAGCACAGAATAGTTGGCAACACTGCTTGAACAAAACTATAGACTGAATGTGTAATACACGTGTGTGTGATCTGTTAGTTTCTGCTGATCTGAGAGTGAAGAGTGTGTTGTTCTGCAGGTTGTATGGTTGTGGCGTCACAGATGAAGGTTGTGCTGCTCTGAGTTCAGCTCTGAGATCAAACTCCTCACAGCTGAGAGAACTGAGTCTGTCTGGGAATAATCTAGGACAGTCAAGTGTGAAGCTGCTCTCTGCTTTAAAAGACGATCCACGTTACAAACTGGAGACACTGAAGTAAGTAATTATATATCACATAATAATGTCATTTAATCTCAATCTCAGTGCAGATGTGTGTCAGCAGTAATGCCCCATAATGCATCTCTTACTCGGTGTTTTATTTAGTATTAATAGGTGGTAAATGATGGAGAATATGGATCAGGACAGACACATTGAATCCAACAGATTCATCAGAATTGAAGTCAGTGATCAAGCGCTGATGTGTGTGAGTTACAGGAGTTTACAGAGACACTTTAAACAAGACACATCTTAAAATGTGTAAAGGGTCTGCTTTTATTTTTATCTGCTCAAAATAAAAACTAAAAGTTGCAGAAAAACAGGATGCTCTTTCTGAAAACTTTTTTTTTATCTGGAGCGCAACACAAATATAAACCTAACACTTTCCATTGCTTCACACACGAGCTCTCCAGCAGATCCTGAACAGTGAGGAAGATCTCCGCTTTACCTCACAACAAGACTGTGACTGTGATTATGAATGAGGGACATGATCCAGCAGAGGATATCATTTCTCATGAGGAAAACATTTATTCATAATTCCATTAGTTACCATGTTAAAAATATAGATAATCATGTACATGTTTTACTAGTTGTGCTATTTCAGACCTTTCATTGCCATTTAGACATTATCACCGACAGCAGAGGATTTGTGATATTCAGAATGAAATATGTTGTGTTTGATAATATATAGACATTTCAGTACATCTAAATATCACCAAACAAGTATATTTACTCTGTATGTTATGATAAAATCTAAATTGTAAATGCTTTATAATGAGATGTACATATACCTTGTTACAAACACTCACAGTATCCAAAAGTCTTGTGATAAACATGTTTAATATGTTTCATGGCCTGAGTTTAAAAACTAATTACTAACCAAATATTGTATTTTTATGAACCAATATTATTGTAACACAATTTGTTCTGAATAAAGTGTAATGAGACTGTAATCATTAATAATAATATCTCCAGCGCCTAAAACACAACCCGAGGGTTAAGCTCTGATATGTTCAGAACTCTCTTTATGATATTTCTGATTATTATATTGTATGTGAATGTAAATTTTTTTGTACATATCACTTATTAAACTCTTCCTCCACGTGAAGTTGAGCTGAGATTTATTTGTGGGTGAATCCTGGATGATGATGTTTTTAATGTCTCTGTCAAAATGTCATGCAAATGTTTTCTCACTGATGTTAATTTATGACACATCTGTCATCCTCTCATCATAACTGTCTTCAGGAAAGTGGTTTATGGAAAGCCAATGGTTATGATTAATGTTCAAACTCATTTTATTTAAACTCAGAGTTATTAATTTCACATGTAATGTGTGTCTCAGTGATATTGTCTGATCTCATAATCAGGGTCCATTAGGCACCATCAGTATTTAAATCACTTTTATTACTCTCTGTGTAAATTAGGCTCATTGAGTCAGTGATACAGGCTCGCTGGCCACAAACAGGGCGCTTTAACAATTGTAAAACTGTTTGAATAAATTAAACAGAGATCTAATGCATTAATAATTGAACATACAACAGAAAATGGGTATTATTTACAGTACCCAGCAAAAATAGGCAAATAGTTTGTTTAGTGAAAACTACTTTCATTAACCGAGAAAAAAAATGTTTTAGGTTCAACAGACACTGATGGCAGTAATAGTTTAAATTGTCAAACGCCAAACAGAAACAGATTGTCAGATGACAGTCACTTTTGGGTTTTCTGGGACACATCGATGTGATCGCCGCTCTTTTCTTCCTGACACTCGATCATCATCACGCTCCGACATCCACACATCCGCCTGTGGACCAAGTTTAATATATTTTTAAGTGGATTAATCTCAGATTTATTAATCTTAACGCACATTAATGACTCTGTAGCGATAGAAGAAGCTGTTTTAAGGACTAAAAGTTATGTTATTGTCTGTTGTGTTCTGCTTGGTATTAATATGACACTGTTTCTAATGTCTACTTCCTTTTTTTTTTTGCTTTCATAACTAATTTTTTTTTTGTATTATAAAAATACGAATCATGTTTGTTTATCAAATCTGTTTGGCATCTGCTGACTTGATTCTTACATCTGTTCATATATTTAAATATATCAGGATGCTTTGTTACTCAAGTCTGCTGGATTTGACATTATTTATTGATTCAGATTAAATCATTAAAGTTTCTAAACGGATGTGTCAGGCATCAGATTTAACAGCTGTGTGTCTCTTGTCTGTCACTTGTGTATAAGAGATGAACAAAGTCTTTGTATCCTCAGTCATGATCTCTGATTTCCCAGCATGCAGTGCACAGCCTCCTCTCCTCAGGACCCCACACAGGTGAGCGGTGACCGGGCCGAACTTACTGCTAAAGACACGTCCTCTATAGACAGCAGCTCTGATCTGGGCCGCCCCAGAGCACTGACCTTTGACCTGCTGAACATGTTGATCTGCTTCAAACAGATGGCCATCTTCCTGGAGCCGGTCACAGACTCTGGAGGTGTTGCGGTCCCTGCTCGGGTGAGAGACGTCCCGTAATAATCACTGCCTGTACTTCAGGAGACTGTGTCATGTGACTCTCATGAGGAGACTTTGTGTTTGCTCTGAATGTGTCTCTGAGTTATTGATGCTGCTGCATGTCTCCAGTATTCAGCTCTTTGTGTTTTCAGGTGAAGGACGCTGCTGTGCTTCCTGCTGAGCTGCGTTCTGCTCAACATCCTCTTCCTCACTCTGACTGAAGTGTGTGCATGTATTCTGTACAGGTGTGATGTAATGCAGTAAGTGTCTCCTGAGTTAAATGTCCTCAGACGCAGTGCTCTCTCTGCTCCGGCTGTGCTAGGGTACCTAGTGTTTTGTTTCCGATCTTCATCCTCTTCATCATGCTTTTCCATTTAAACTCATATAATGTTGTTTCACTAATCTTTTTTCCCAGAGAAACTGAAGTAACTGTTCTCAGTTTTCGTAAATAAAAATAAATAAATTAATTAATTAAAAAAGGCATTTTTTAATCAATTGCTGCTATGCTGAACCAAAACATTTATAAAGAAGTCATTCCTTGACAATTTATTGTTATTTAGCGCATTGAATCATTCATAATGATGACAACAATGGAGAGAATCATCAGGAAACATTTTTCTTTACAGAAAAGAGGACAATGGTACAAGAGGAATACCAAATCATTGTTTTAAGCATGAAACTGTAGCAGAAGAAACACAGAAATTCAAAAACAATAGACTTCTGACAAAGCCCCTGATTCACTCAGACTTTCACTTTTAGCTTTCATTTTGTCATGAGTATATTTTCTCTTTATTTTTTGCTAGAAAAAGAGCAGGTGAAAAACCAAGTAAGTGTTTCAGAGCTGGAAAAAGAGATTAAAAGAGTGACAATATTTAAACAATTCGTTTAAATATTACATGATATAGGCAACATAAGTTATTGGTAAAAAGAAAGGAAGTAAAGGAAAGAAAGCAGTGAAATGATGGACAGACAAATGCAGTGCCATCTGAAGATCAGAAGGTCTTTTTCTTGATAATCTCATTAATTATAAGAGAGCACAAGCAGTTATTATATATGTTATAAGAGCATGTAAAAGAGATTACTGGAGAGAATTATGTGATAATATTGGAGGAAAACAGAAGCTGGTGACATACAAATAGAAAAATATAACTGCATACCAATATTAATAAGTGAAGAAAAGCCAGTAACAACTGATACTGCAAAAGGCTAAACATTTGTTAAAGTGTTTTTGCAGTAATTACAATATTTCTGATGAAATGAGAAGATGCAGAGAACTTTTATTAAAAGAGGGGTTGTGTTCTGCAAAGTGATGCGTGGTACTAAACTCTAAGAATGAGACTGTACAGAATATACATGGATCATAATTATAGTAAGGAAACTAAAATGTTTGCAGATGGATGGAAAGACCCTGATTCAGGAAATACAGCAGCTTCAGTGCATTCCTCAGTTTAAAACTAGAATTGCTAAAAGGACAAGTAACCATTGATCAGTTTACTCAGCAGAGATTGTTCTGATGACTCTTCAGTGGATGGAGGAAATTCATCCGTGAAGATCAGTCACTGGCTCAGATCATATTCTGTTTGAACAGGTTTATTTGTGGTAAGCCTACATCTAGACAGTACGTCTTATACTATAAATATTGTTCGGAAATCACCAACATAGATTAAGTATATCATTCTCATGGTTACCGGCACATGGAGGAAAATGTAGACGATGAACAAACGGCCAAGAAAATAAACTAAAAGACACCAACAGAGATATAATATCTAGTAATATCTAGTCTTTGTGTTGACACTTAATCATTCACGTTTTAATACCTACAAACATTTATTGCAAAAATGTTCTTTACCAGAGATGGTGGAACATAAATAAAGACTTTATTTTCTACATTTTTACTTTCGTCTTTTCACATAAATAGAATGTTTAATACGCCAATAAATGAGACCTACGTCATTTTTCATTGCACCATTTTTGTGTCTTCCTTACAAAAGAACACAAACATGCACATTGTTAAACACAAATGCACAAATACAGATCCCCTCCTCTCTCGGGTTTACTCCAGTCCAGTAGGGGGCAGAAACGCACCCTTCAGGGGGTTTGACAACTTGACAGGTGCCGTTAACAAAGTGAAAGTAAAATACATCGGGCTGTCTTATGCAAGAGGAAACATCTTAACACGAATATCAAAGTGTTGAGTTTCCTTCATTTAGATTTTCTCGATGGATCCTCAAAGAAATCGACATTATGAAGACCACACATCTTTAGATGCATTTCCTGAGTGAGTGTTACAGATACATCGTAAACGAAGAAACGTAATAACTTATATTTAAATTTTGTGCTTTTCTTCCTGGAGCTGTATCCCATCCCGACGTGTTTTAGACAGTTGTGTTTTGCTAATTATAATTGATGTATTATAAATGTTATTTATACACAATTTTAAAGGTTTCAAGTAGACATGAATTTGCGTTCAGAAGCCCTCTTCCGCATGTTGTTGTGCTCTGACGATCTAAAAAATGATTGACAGCTTCCTCTTCTAGATTCATCAGCACAATATAAACTCTTGTCAGGAAGGAAAACTGACTGTAAATAATGTGGTGTGTTGTGATGTTTGCTAGTTTAGGCCATTGTTTTATTTTTAGTCTTGGGTTATTGATATTGATTTTATCGAGGCTGTTTGAATGTACCACAATGTTATTCATCCTCATGGCTAAAATTTGGTCTTTTGGTTGAAGAGTTAAGTTGGCAAAATAAAGTTGGTAAATATTTTATTGCACAAATTACACAATTCTGTGATTTCCTCAGAATGAATTAAGGTAGAATCATTTAAAACAGTTTATATTAATACAAATATTCAGTAAATTAACAAGCTGTCATTATAACAGTCAGCAGCAGACTTGGTGATTTTATTTGGGGCCCTAAGCAAATTCCAGGTATCATCTGCTGTAGCCTATGTGTTCTTTTACTTTTGTTGTTTGGTTACATTTTATTTACCACTTCACATTACAGTATCTACAGGATTCAGTTATTAGTTAGTAAACCTGATGTTGTTCTAAAGATGTATTACTATGTCTGGGCAGTTGTGGCCAAATGTGAGGGCCCCTGGGGCCTTAAGCGACTACTTATTGGTTAAAGGGTAAGTTCACCCAAATATTAAAATTATGTCATTAATAACTCACCCTCATGTCATTCCTAATCTGTAGGACCTCTGTTCATCTTCAGAACACAGTTTAAGATATTTTGGATTTAGTCCGAGAGCTTTCTGTCCCTCCATTGAAGCTGTGTGTATGGTATACTGTCCATGTCCAGAAAGGTAAGAAAAACATCTTCAAAGTAGTCCATGTGACATCAGAGGGTCAGTTAGAATTTGTTGAAGCATCGAAAATACATTTTGGTCCAAAAATTCACGAACCAATCACTCGATGTAACGTCATGGTTACATATGTAACCCTCGTTCCCTGAAGGAGGGAACGGAGATGTTATGACTGATGAATGGGATCTCGCCCGAGAGTGCAATCACCCTGGCCCCACACCACATAACAGTCAATCACAAAATTAGTGCAATATTCAATTCAGCTCCAGATAATACGTTATTTTCTGATTTCTGCCCAACCCCCTGTTTTTTTCCCTCTGAGACAGACAGACTTAGCTCATTCACTTCAAAATAGTGATGGGAAGTTCGATTCTTTTCCGCGAACCGGTTCTTTCAGACGATTCGATTCAATAAACTGGTTGAAAAAAACGGTTCAGAGGTTCTTTTACACTCGACATAATGACGTCATTGGTGATGACGTAATGGCGTCACGTCTATCAAACATTCAAATATATAAAGTCAGTAATCATTACTTCAGTCAGTTAAAAACCTCATAATCATGAAAAGTTTACAATTAAGTTTTGCAACAACACCTAAATACAGTAACAGCAATAATGTGCATATGAGGATTTAAGTCTTGAAGATATAAAGTAAATAAATTAGGTGTCATCAGCGCAGAAACCATGATCCACTTACTTTACATAATCCATTGTGATGTATTTGTTATTAAATGAACTTACGTTTCACCAGATTGCCCTTCATTCAAGCCCTCGGTTTACCCGCGCTCATAACATTAGCACAGAATTCTGTTTACTACAAATTCAATTTGTGAATGTGTCATCATTAACTATAAATACAGTACAGATATTTCATAAATCATCCCTTATTCCTATTAAACATAAGAGTCTTTAGAGTCTTAATTATTGTCCAACTTCCCTGAAAACCCATTTTGGCCTATACATTATCTACAATATACAGATAAGAAACATTCATCTTAAAAAAAAATTAAAAAAGCAAAATAAAATATAGGTATTTTATCACACTTTCCGATGTTTAACAAAATACTTAAAAAATTGCATGCATGCGCAGTATCATCAGATCAACAGAAATGGTTCTCAGTTCAGTGTACAGGTGATCCAGAAAACCGATACAACCGGTTCTTGACTCGAGAACGAGAACTGCTCCAGCAGTGGGCGTGTTCGTTTGTCATCTGGCTCTGCTCGGTGTTCATCTTCAGTTCTTTCTTCACAGCAGTTCAGTCAGTGTACTGTTTGAGTAAATTAATTACTCCAGGATATTGGTTTATTTTAACTCAGAGGGAGTGTCAGCCACATTAAAAGAGTTAACAGCTTAAGTCATTTGTGGATTAATGCTTATTGGGGACGCGAACCGTTTCAAACGATTCAGTTCAATTTGGTGAACTGGTTCAACCGGTTCACTAAGAAGAATCGGACATCACTACTTTGAAACCTTTGAGGTAAACGGACGTGCTGAATTATAAAGCAATAAATGACATTAACAGCCAATTCATTTTATTAGAACTGTTAGTGAACTCAATTACCACACTATAGTAGCCTAATAAAATACAACATGTACAGATTTCTTGTTCCAAAAGGACAAAAGAAAACCATTTCAGCTCACCAAGATACAGTTGCGGCAATGATGTCGGAGAAATGGATGAGTCGAGTTCATCAGCAGCTTCCGATGGTGTCAAAAGCACAAACACACCCACTCAAAAATGCAGCAATTCTGTCCAGAATGATTTAAACTGGCCGAATCCTTACCAGCCGGTTCTGAAATCATACCCCCAAACTCTTTTTGGAGGGAGAGAGAGATGTTTTTCGGCCGCTTGGTATCAGTCACGGCCATGGCTTGAATATTCTGTAGATCGCAATGCATTCTTTTGTTTTCCATGTCGAGTGTTCGGTGTTGCTTTCTCTGAAAATGACACGTTCGTTTCCACAGGTTTTCGAAACTGGAAAGCAGCATTAGATCGTGACCGTGGTCTTCAAAAACATGCGTTCAGCCAAGCTCATTTACAAGCCTCGACCTCATGGACAGAGTTTTGCCTGCGATTGGTGTCAGGGGAGACCGTAGCATGTTTGCTCGGCCGACAACAGATAGAAAAGAATCGCTATTACATAAAAAGCATGGCAGGTGTTGTGAAGTTTTTAGCAGTCAATGAGCTTCCACTACATGGGGATTGTGAAACGTGACAGTGAGGAAGATTGCATAGCTGCTGGCCTTTTTGCTAAGTTGTTTAAATACACGTTGTAAAAAGATAAATACCTGGCTGACACTACATCAGGTATCCCACAAAATGCAAAGTACACTTACAAAACAATCCAGAATGAAGTGATTGAAATTTTGGCATCCATGGTTTAAAAAAAAATAAAACAGAAATATGACACTGCTGATTAGGCTGCATTCTGTTTGAAAAGTGATGGCACAAGGGATTGGTGCAACACTGAGAATTTGTCCATTATAATTTGTTTTGTATGCAATGGTGTGCCAGAGGAACATCTGATTGGTTTGTTAGAACTTCAGCAGCTTGATGCAGATTACACTAATGAAATATTACAACACTTGTCTGAATCAGGATACAGCACTGATAATATAATGAGCCAGTGTTATGATGGAGCATCAGTGATGAGTGGGGTGGTGTTCAGGCTTTATTACAACAAAGGTTGGGCAAGCATATCCCCTACATCCACTGCTATAACCACCAGCTTTACCTCACTGTCATACATGAAGTGAACCTTTTGCTAAAAGATTCTTTGACTTGTCAGGCTCCCTGCACTCTTTTTTCAGGCACCATTTTGTTTCTCAGAGATACAATTACTTGTATCTCAAAAGATTGTTGGAAATGTTGTTACAAAATGTGTGGTGGATAATGAGGAAGTCATTCTTGACATTCTTTTTAAGGTTTCCAGTGATGATAATGCATCAGTTGACCTTGCAAAAGAATCAGCTCTCTCAGCTGAAGCGATGCCATTTTTTTTTAATTGGCAAATTTCTGATACATCTTAAAACCAGCTAATGCAATCCTACAGTCTCAACATGTTGATTTGTGCAGTGCAGCTGAAGTTGTGCAGGGATGTCTTGGTGCACTGAAAAATCTCAGAGAAAATGACATTAAATTTCAGCAGTACTGCGCTGACATGTCTACTGTTGAGCCCTCACCAAAACATCTAAGGACTGTGAATCCCTCCTATGGTGACTCAGTCATTTTTTCACCTTTAGGGCAAGAAGGGCAGTCAGGTTCTGAATGTGCCACTGCAGCTCTAAGACGACAGATGGTAAACATACTAGATACAGCTGTATCAGAGATCAGAACAGGTTTTCCACAAAGAATTTACAGCTGATGCAAGCCCTCTCAAATCCAACAAATTCTTGACATCCAGTTGCTTGAACCTCTTGCAGGGGTTGCAAAAACTGAACTCCAGAATGAAATTCTTGTTGCCAGACCAATGCTGTCCAAAAAACTTCCATCTGATGCTGAATTTTCTGCTGTTTGCAAACTCTTGCAGGAATACAAAGATGCATTTGCAGGTCTTCATAAATTGTATGTATCTGCTATGGTCATGGTTGTCTCTTCTGCTTCATGTGAGAGCTCATTCACTACTGTGGCAAGAATTTTGACGCCATTCCGCCGAACAATGCTTCATGAGAGGAAAAAAAACCTTGTGCTTTTAGCTCATGAAAAAGCAATAACACATGAACTGGACATGGATGAGATTGTAACAGAATTCTCTAAAATGAGTCGAAAGCTAATGCTGTAAATATTATAGGGACAGAAGTAGATATTTTTTGAGACCTGCCCTGTTGTGTGGTTTAAAAAAATAATAAATCTAAATATAGGCCATACGATTGTAAATAAAATATAAATAAATAAATAAAAATGTAAAAAATAACAATGGGCAAAAATCTGTAATCTTTTACTATATTAACAGACGTGAGAATAATTCCAAAGAAAATTAGCATTTCAGATAAAATTTACATTTTTAGTTTGTAACAAGTTTGTTTTAGTTGTTGTAAATAGTTATTTTAAAAGAACTGCCCCTTTTAAACAAAACACTACAATAATAAACCCAATTCTTTCATTTCATGCTTCACTCAAGTAACAAGTTTGTTTTAGTTGATGCAACCTTCGTAAAAGACGCGTTAAGACAGGGCGAACCCAAATGGGAGAACCTTGAACTGAAATGCCTGCCCCTCGAAAGCAAACCGAAAAAAACGGTCTGTGTCGAGGAAGAATGGAGACATGAAAGTACGTGTCCTTCAGGTCGGTCGCTGCAAACCAATCCATCGGACTAATGCATTCAAAAATGCGCTTGGGCGTTAGCATCTTGAACGGCAGTCTGTGCAGAGCTCGGTTCAAGGCAGGATTGGCCGTAACCCACCTGTCTCCTTGGGTACTATGAAGTAAGGGCTGTAAAAGCCGGTCTTCATGTCAGCTGGAAGAACCGGCTCTTTCACGCCTTTTGCCAGCAGGGTCGCGACCTCTGTGCGCATGACAGGGGCATCTTTGCCCACCATCGTCGCGTGGACACCCTGTTCGCCGGGCGAACTAAATCGCGTAGCCGAGCCTGAGCATTCGGATGAGCCAGCAGGAAGGCCTGGGAAGCTGTAGCCAGGCTCTCAGAAACCGAACCAGTGGGGTCAAGGGGAATACAGGCATACCCACGGTGGGGCAGCGTGGTGGAGCAGACAGCCCTGGCATGGGAGGCTGATAAACCTGAAGTGAGGCCATGGCATGCAGGGCAGAAGCGGCCTGGTTCGATTTAGTGAACTGGTTCATTCACGAACCCGATGTCACTAAACTGCAGTGTTTTGAAATCTTACAACAGACTGGAAGAGAAGACGATGCTGAATAAAGTCTTAGTTTTTGCTAGTTTTGTACCAAAATGTATTTTCGATGCTTCAACAAATTCTAACTGACCCTCTGATGTCACATGGACTACTTTGATGATGTTTTTCTTACCTTTCTGGACATGGACAGTATACCGTACCCACAGCTTCAATGGAGGGACAGAAAGCTCTCGGACTAAATCTAAAATATCTTAAACTGTGCTCTTAAGATGAACGGAGGTCTTACGGGTTTGGAACGACATGAGGGTGAGTCAATAATGACATAATTTTCATTTTTGGGTGAACTAACCCTTCAAGTCCACCCTGATTACAGCATATGATTTTAATTTTCCTTCATGTTTTATTTCAGTTCAGTCCAGAAGCACAGACCAGAGTCATCTGAACCCAGCTGTGTGTCCATGAAGAGTGACCGGTCAATGGATCCTCCACGTAACTTAAGAGGACACACTGGTCCTAGAATTAGGTAAACACTGTAATATACATTTATGGTTACTTCATAAAGCCTATGTTAAAATTAAATGAATAGTTCTTCCAAAAATAAATATTGTTATTAATTATTCATCCACGAGTTGTTCCAGCCTCTTAAGATTTTAATTCATCCTTAGAACACAGTACGGATATATATTTTGATAGATATTTTAAATGAAATCCGAGAGCTTTCTGTCTCTCCGTTGAAAACCTAATCAACTTTCACTTTGAAGGCCCAGAAATGTAGTGAATACATCATGGAAATAGTCCACGTCACTCCAATGATTCAACTGTAAATTTCTGAAGCAACAATAATTTTTTTGTGACTATTTCCATGATGTTTTCACTACCTTTCTGGGCCTTCTTAGTTAATTAACATATTAATGGAGGGACAGAACACTTGGATTTCATTCAAAATACCTTCCACTGTGTTCGAAGGATGAACAAAAGTCTTTTGTACAACTTGAGGATGAGTAATTAATGACAGAATTTGAATGACTGAACTATCCCTTTAATAGTGATTATTTTATCATGGATGTAGTGAAATGCCCCACAAACCCAAATAAAAACACATGTCCTGCTTTCCAGAGAATGACTTAAGGTTAATCCTTCATTTCGCATAAATATTAAGTTAATTAATAATCATTAATTTTCACAGTGTCTGATTCTGACTTTCCTTCATGTTTTGTTTCAGTTCAGTCCAGCAGCACAGACCAGAGTCATCTGAACCCAGCTGTGTGTCCATGAAGAGCGACCGGTCAATGGATCCTCCACGTAACTTCAGAGGACACACTGGTCATAGGTTTAGGTAAACACTGTAATATACATTTATAGATTCATTGTAAAGTCTGTAGTGAAATACCCTAAGACTCCAGGAATGTTAAATCAAAACCAAATGCAGATGTAACCATTGGTGTGAACTTGTGAAGGGAATAAGTAATACATTGCTGCATTGTCTCATTTCCATTTTCCAAAGAAAACAAATCCTGAAATGTTCAGGTACAAATTTCCTGGTTTCCTGACTTTTGGTGAATCCTTCATTTAGCATACATATTAAGTTAATTAATTTCATGTTTGTTTCAGTTCAGTCCAGAAGCACAGACCAGAGTCATCTGAACCCAGCTGTGTGTCCATGAAGAGCGACCGGTCAATGGATCCTCCACGTAACTTAAGAGGACACACTGGTCGTAGGTTTAGGTAAACACTGTAACATAGGCTACATATTTTTGATTGTACATGTTTATATTACATTATTTATATTACATTATTAATATTACATTTAATATATATATATATATATGCTTTTTTTATGCATTTTAGCAGACGCTTTTATACAAAGCATTGCAAAACATTGCATTCAGGCTAACAAATTTCTCTTATCATGTGTTCCCTGGGATTCGAACCCCAACCATGTGCTTGTTAATCTGTATATATATATACAGATTACATGTAATTTGGATTACGTAATAAGATTCCAAAACTCAAGTACTTGTAATTAGAGTACTTTTTAAAATACTCGTAATCAGACTAGAGTTACTTTTTTATGGATTACATGATTACATTTTATTTACACAATGGTAATAAGTTGGTTACAATTCATTGATTCTCCTAAATTTCATTTTTTTTCCTTCCTTTTTTTCCTTCCTTTTTTGGTCTTTTTTTAATTTATGTTTGCAATGTGTGTATTTTTTTTGTTTTTCATTGATACATTCATATGCACTTCAAGTGTTTTATTAGATTAAATATTTAACCTGGCAGTGATATTGCTGTGAATTTCATGTTTTTCAATATTGCTTTTTGTAGTGTAGCTGTTTTCTAAATTTACTTAATTATAAGTAATTAATTATAAGTTTTATTCAGTGTTACTAGCAAACACTAACAGCAAGGCACATTAGTGTTAGTATTTTGTAAGTATTAACTGTCCACACATTGCATTTGAAAAAGAAGCAATTGTGGCTCTTGTTGGTGAATTAAATATATTTTGTGGAATATATTTTTTCTACGTTTGTCAAAATAGTACAAGATTAGGTTAATTAAATATATGTGCTATCAAATAAGGTTAAGCACAAATGTAATCTAAATGTAATCCAAAAGTAATCAGATTACGTAACCAAAAATGTGTGATCTAAGAGATTATATTACTGACTATATTACTGATTACATGACTTTTTGTCATGTAATCTGTAATCAGTAACTGATTAAATAAAATTAAAATTAAATTAAATTTATCCATTTAGCAGATGCTTTTATCCAAAGCGACTTACAGTGCATTCAGGTTATCAATTTTTACATAGCATGTGTTCCCGGGTAATCGAACCCCCAACCTAGCGCAGTGCTCTACCAATTGAGCTACAGGAACACATATGTATATTACAATTCATAAGTAATCTACCCAGCTCTCTCTCTCTCTCTCTCTCTCTCTCTCTCTCTCTATTTCCTTTTGGTTGAGCACATAGTGTCTGTGTTTATCATGGGCTCTTCTGTTTGTTCTTAGTCTAGTGTCTTGAGCACATCTGCTCATTCACCCTGTCAGTTCAATAGCTCCACATGTGATCTTTGTTAAAATCCTTTTTTATTGCACTTTAAATTGGCCTTGTGTGATTTCTCTTTTATTGGTTTATTTTGCACTCTTGACAGTCATTTCTTTGGTTTTCATGTTTGAGGTACATGGATTTTATATAAAATAATATAAAGGGACGGCTTCCGGCGCTGAATGAAGTGAACGTGTTTTTTATAGCTCCCCACACGCCTGTGACAATTTCTCTCAGTCTACCTTGTAGTCATTTAAAAATCACAAGTTATTAACTTAGTCTGAACCATGCCGACAAAACATAAGAAAATCGAAAAATCGAATAATGAAGAAGAGAGAGATACTGGTAATGTTCATGAAGAGCCACCGGCTAATGCTAATCAAACTAACGCTGACGTTACGGTGCCAACGAACAGACATAATGGAAGCAATTGCGAAATTAAGCGGATCTTTTGACAGAAAGTTTGATGTAATTTCATCAACGTTAGCAGAGCTGAATGCATCTATCGCAAACATTTCTTCCCGAGTGACAGCGACTGAAGAGGCCGCGAAAGCTCATGAAACTCGCATTGAGTCACTGGAGAAACGGTGTGCACACCTGGAGACCGAATGTGGAAAACTTAAGGAAAAAACCTGCGACTTAGAGTCAAGATCTCGGCGACAAAATATTCGAATTGTCGGAATAAAAGAAGGCGCTGAAAGCGATAAACCAACTGAGTTCGTGACAAGTCTTCTGGCGAATGTGCTGGCCGAAGAGAACTTTGACTGTCCAATTCAGATTGACAGGGCGCACCGTTCGCCGCAACCTCTACGAGATGGCCGCTCTCGGGCATTTATTGCCCGAATCCATCACTATCAAGTGAAGGAATTTTACGCCTGGCAAGATCGAAACCCCTGCAATACGATGGAAAGTTGAAACAGAGGCAGAAGTTCGACAACATACGGAAAAAATGCTGGGAGCATGAAGTGAGATGCG
This sequence comes from Carassius auratus, assembly GCF_003368295.1. Lineage (NCBI taxonomy): Eukaryota > Metazoa > Chordata > Actinopteri > Cypriniformes > Cyprinidae > Carassius > Carassius auratus. The sequence continues at coordinate 47,876 of NW_020524398.1, forward strand.
GATTTCGTTTTCCTTCCAAGTTAATCGTGACCGTGAGGGATAAAGAAACGAAGACCTTTGATTCACCTGAGGTTGCTGAAGCTTATCTACGGGGTGCGGTGGAGAGCTGGTGAAATGTTGAAATTGCTGCACTTGATAACGGCGTCAGGAAAGACTTGTGTTTATGTGACAAAACTCTTTGATATGTAAAGACTGCAAGATGTCATTTTTATTTGTTTGGTAAGATAAGTGGGGGCTGTACTAACGGAAGAATGTTAGGTGGCATCGATGGTGAGTTTAACGATGCAAATATTATTTTTTCTGGGGTGAGCATCCATAATGTTCCCATGGGATGCAATTTTTTGGGGGAGGGGGGTACAGTGGGGTTGTTCGTTCCTTTTTACAAGGTTTGTAACGTTCAGGTTTATGGGAAGGTTACTTATTTTGAGTTTGAGCTGGCAGGTTTAATGTGCAGATTTTATTTAAAAGAATCAGGCAAAATATATTTTATTTTACATAATGATTAACGGAGTGAAGGTTCGTGGTGGCGGCAAACTAAACTTATTAAGCTGGAACGTACGTGGACTTAACAGTCCAGTCAAAAGAGGAAAGGTCTATGCGCATCTTAAAAAATTAGGAGCGGAAATAGTTTTTCTCCAAGAAACGCATATTAAAACAACAACAAAATTCAGTATTAAAGCCCCTTGGATGTCTCAAGTCTACCAGTCAAATTTCACCAACAAAGCTAGAGGAGTAGCAATTGTTATTAAAAAGTCTGTCCCCTTTGTACACAAGCAAACTATTAAAGATAGGAATGGCAGGTATTTAATTGTGTGTGGGGAGATAAAGTAATTTCCCATTACTTTAGTGAATGTGTATGGTCCTAATTTTGACGATCCTTTATTTTTTGAAAACGTCTTCAAGATTATACCAGACTTTATGCATTCACAAGTCATAATGGCTGGTGATTGAAATTGCGTGTTAAATGCGAGATTAGACACACTTCCCCGGCGAACCGCAATAAGTAAATCTGCTGGTGTACTAAATAATTATATGCGAAAGTTAAATTTGATAGATAGCTGTAGAGTTTTGCATTCCTCTGATCATGATTTTTCATTTTATTCCTCGGTTCATAAAACGTACTCTAGAATTGACTTTTTCCTAATCGATTCCAGATTGTTGCAATATATTGACTCAACTGAATACCATAATAGATTATTATCAGATCATGCTCCTGTTACTCTTAATTTAAATATAAAATTTAGTAGAGGGAATTATTCTTGGAAATTCGATAATATGCAGTGTTAATTTTGACACGAAATTTTAATTTAGTTTTAGTCTTAGTCTTTTGACTATAATTCTTTTTAGTTTTAGTCAAGTTTTAGTCATCTGATTTGTTTTAATTTTAGTCTTATTTTAGTCGACTAAAATTGCTTGGTATTTTAGTCGACTAAAATTGCTTGGTATTTTAGTCGACTAAAATAAGACTAAAATCAATAACAGATTTACTAGACAATTTTTTACAGCTGGTATAGGAAACAAACTTAACCAAAATATATAAAACACAAATTCAACTTTATTTCAACACAACTGTGTCTTTATTTTGATTCAAAAGCTTTTATGCAGCAACAAACACTGTCATGATAATGTAAACAATAACTAGCTGCCAATTGACCATCAATAAAAGAAAAATAACGTTAGGTCCAGGACCTTAAAGCTTACAGCTGAGCTGAACAATAAGTGCATACATTTAAAGTAAACATTTAATAAGTTGGGTGGATAAAAAAAGTAACAAGATTTTATAAGGTATTCATTTGTCTAGCAATATTGTATGTTTTAAATACTACAATATTGCTAGATTTGTATGTATAATGATAGGATGTGAACATTCATGTTTCACATGACTAATATAGAAATATTTGTGATATTGTCAACAAGTAGAACATTATAAAATATACTAAACATTAGTATTAATCAAATGTATTTATCATGATATTACGTATTAGTATTGTGTTCGCATCTATTTTGAAGAAGGGGCTATTTTACAGTACTTTTCAGTTCGTAATATTTAATGCTACAACATCTACGCACTGCACTATTCCAATTTTGCTTAGCTCAATAAACAAAAGAACATCGTTGTGAAATTACATTTGAGAAAATGTCCGGGTGGCTCGTCTGTAAATGTCTTTTCAAATTGGTTGTGTTCTTGCCACGAATGAGCGCTCCGCGTGCTTTACACTTTGTTTTGTTTTGTTCTTCGTCAAACGTGAAGTGAGCTGTGGACATTTTGTCGCTCTTTTAGACAGTAGGGACTTTAAGCAACAGCTGCGAATGGAACGGCTACAGCGACCGGAAGTTTGCCGTCACACCGCTGTAGCCAAGAACGTAAAAGTCACTAAGCAACGGTAAAACAGAACAGCGCAACGCAGCATTAATTCATTTATTGAGATCCAAAAAAATATATAATTTAAAAAAGCAAGAGAAGGATTGCTTTTGGCGTTAAATGACAATCTTTTGTCAGAAGAGGAGTTTTTAATATTGTATGATGTAAATAAGTCTAAAAACATAACATTTATTTACCTAACCTCTCACGTTGTAGCGACTCCGGCAAATCAGCTGTTCTCCCGTAGTAGACCGTTAAATTAGAACGTCACAAAGTAGCAGTTAAATTCGCGCAGGCGCAATACAATGCCAGAATGGCGTTGCCGTTCCACCAGAGGCTGTTGCTTAAAGTCCCTATCACCTCTTCGAATGCCGACTTCCTGGGAGCTCATAAAAACTGAAAACCTTCGCTTCATGTCTCAATAAGTCAGGCTCTGATTGGTTCTATTCTCTCATGCAGTCTGTTCTGTTTTGTCGGTTCTTTTGCTCATTCCTCGCATCTCTCCCGTCTGCTGATTTGATTTTCGTCACAGTCTATTTTCGTCTCGTCCTTTATTCGTTGACGATAATGTCAATCAATTTAGTCATAGTTTTAGTCTCCATCAGTGCCTTCTATTTTAGTTTTCGTTTCGTTTTCGTCGGCAAAAATATATTCGTGACGAAAATAATGACGAAAATATTTAGTCAACGAAATTAACACTGATAATATGCTACTGAACGATGACAAATTTTATGAGTATCTTTCTAACAAGTTTGCACTGTTCTTAGAAAATAATGATAAAGGAGATGTATTGGATTCAGTTCTTTGGGAGACAATGAAGGCAGTTATCAGAGGCGATATTATAGCATATCAAACAGTTAAGAATAGAGAGAACAAAGCCAAATTAAATGAAATTGACATACAAGTTACTAAATTAGAGAGTGAATATAGATCAACAAGTTGTGAGACTACTCTTAAGAAAATTGTCGCACTGAGAAGTGAATACAACTCAATTCTTTCTACGAAAGTATCGAAACAACTTAGGTATATCAGGCAAAGACAGTTTGAAATAGGTGATAAACCTCAAAAATTACTTGCGCGTCAATTAAAGCAATCTCAGGCATCTCGTGCAATACATAAAATAAAATTGAATAATGGAAAAGTAACTGTTGACCCCAAGGAAATTAATCGTTGTTTTGCTGAATTTTATAAAGAAGTCTATGAATCAAAGTGTAAAACAAGCCAAGAGGCAATAGAAGACTTTTTTTCTCAATTGGATCTTCCTATTCTTAGCACTGAAGCAAAACAATCCTTAGATAAAGAAATTACAGAAGAAGAAATAAATGAAGTAATATCTCAGTTACCTAATAATAAATCTGCAGGTCCAGATGGCTTTAGTGCCGAATTCTATAAAAAATTTAGGAGTAGTCTTGTACCTTTAATTCAAAGATTGGTTAAAAGTGCAACAAAACAAAATAAATTCCCACCAACAATGTATGAACGAATATAGTATTAATTCCAAAACCAGGGCGGGACAAGCTGCAAATGTCTTCCTATCGTCCAATTTCTCTAATTTCCACTGAATCTAAGATTATTACCAAAATTCTTGCAAACAGACTGAAAGATTATATCTGCTCTATAATTCATCCAGACCAGACCGGTTTTATGCCAAAGAGACATATATAATTTAATTTGAGACGGCTGTTTAATATAATTTATAACAAGAAAAACATAAAGTAATGTGTTATTTCATTAGATGCTCAACGAGCCTTCGACCAGTTAGAGTGGAAATACATGATTTCAGTTTTAAAGAAATTTGGATTTGGTTCGGAATTTATTAAATGGATTGAAATAATTTATGCACATCCAGTAGCATCTGTTATTACCAACCAAGACATTTCTAGTCCATTTCAGTTGTCTCGAGGTACACGTCAAGGATGCCCCTTGTCTCCTTTCTTGTTTGATATCTCTATGGAACCATTAGCTGCCTGTATCAGATAACATCCTAGCATTACACCAACAGTGACAGAGGGCAGACCCCAATATCTTTCACTGTATGCAGATGATATTCTTCTGTATGTTTCCAACCCTGAAATGTCCATTCCACTACTACTTGAGATAATTGATAAATTTAGCAGTCTTTCTGGATTCAAAATATTTAGCTAGCACCAAATTTAAAATTGCAAATCATTCCTTTAAATATTTGGGTGTAATAATCACCAAAAAACCTGAAATGTTATTTAAATTGAATTATAAAAAGAAAATTGATCAGCTTAAAGATAATATAATGTTTTGGAAGACACTCCCAATGTCCATGGTAGGTAGAATTAACGCTATAAAAATGGTGGTACTTCCAAGATTTGTATATGTATTTCAATCTATTCCTTTCTTTATTCCCCTTAAGTATTTTAAACAGCTAGAATCTATTATAAGCAGCTTCATTTGGGATAACAAGACTGCAAGGATTAACAAGAAACATCTAAACAAATCCAAAGATCAAGGAGGGTTTGGGCTTCCCAATTTTAAATTTTATTATTGGGCAGCTAACTTAAATACTTTAGCATGGTGGAGAAAGATTGGTTCAGTGGAGTTAGGTGACAAGCCAGAATGGTTAGCAATTGAAGAAGCTTCTTGTAATAAGACATCATTAACAGCTCTGCTTAACAGTCCTAACAAAATTGAACTCAAAAATATCAATGGTAACATAATTATTTCAAATCTAATTAAAATATGGAAACAAATCAAGGTATATTTGAAAATTCCAGACTTGTATCTGGATACCCCAATCTGTAATAATCATGCTTTCCCTCCAGGATTACATGATAAGACCTTTTTTCAATGGAAACATATGGGTATAGTAACAATACAAGATCTTTATAGGGAAGGTACATTTAGTTCTTTTGAAAAACTAAAACAATTTTATGATCTTGTTCCCGCTCATTTTTTTCGTTACTTGCAAGTCAGAGACTTCGTTAGGAAGCATATTTCAGACTTTGAAACTCTGAATTTAAATCCAACTTTAGAGAATATTGCTAGTATACACCCTGGTGCGAGAGGTACCGTGTCAAACTTTTATAGATTATTGGTAGAAAAGGTGGACAATAACACTCACAAAATAAAACATGATTGGGAAGAAGAAATGGGTTTTAATATTCATGTTGACATGTGGAATGAGTGTTTAAGAAATATACATACCTGTTCTGTAAATGCTAGACATAATCTGATTCAATTCAAGATAATTCATAGGCTTCATTATTCTAAATCAAAGCTTCATAAAATTTATCCCACTATCTCTCTACTCTGTAATAAATGTAAAACATTAGAAGGTACCTTGTTTCATTCTTTATGGTCATGTATTAAGATTCAGCCATTTTGGAAATGTATATTTAAATTTCTGTCTGAAGTATATTCTGTCGACTTGGAACCTGAGCCCTGTATTGGACTTCTAGGTGCAGAGAATGCCTTTTGTAGTAAATATCAAACACAGGCCATTTCGCTTTGCATGCTGCTTGCTAAAAAGCTAATCTTACAGATGTGGAAATCAGATTCTGTTCCTACGTTTGAGATGTGGGCAAGGGAACTAGGAAATGTGTTACATCTGGAAGAATTTAGATTTATATTAAAAGATAAATTATACATTTTTATCAAGATCTGGAAACCAGTAAAACTGTTCTTACATGCAGTTTGATAGCTGTTGTCGTCCATCAAGACAAGAGTTTATATACTAACACTCTATTGCTCATGTGAAACATTCTTGATTGTAAAGCACTTTAAGTAACCTTTCTTGTTTTTGTTTTTTTGGGGGGTGGGGGGGGGTGTTTTAATATAAGTTTTAAATTTCTTGGCTTCAAAGTTATTTATAGTATACAGCTAAGAGTGTTTGTTGTTGCATTATTCTTGTATAGTAGCTACCCGGTGACATTGTATATGTGTTGTTTCAAGAAATTGAATAAAGAGATGAGAAAAAAAAAAAAAATAATAATATAAAATCAATACAGCTCAAATTATTGTAAATGCAAACGAGGAATACTCTGTATTTCACTCTCCTACAGATTTAAAAGTCTCACAATCCATTACTCCCTAGCACAAAATCCCACACTGAATGTTTTAATTAGCTTTACTGCAAATGCTCTTATAAAAAAAAAAATTCTTATACTGCAAAAACCCTTTTATCTCCTCTATCACACTCTACTCTTGAGATCTACACATACAAAAAACTGCTAATTATATTCTAATAAAACAAATGCCAAGTTCTGTCATAAAACTCAAGATGGTGCAGATTGATGGGTTGTTAATGTAAACTAATGATATTCACAGTGTTAAACTTCTTGGCACAATCTGATTGGTTCATGTTGCATACACAGCCAATGAGCTTGCTGCTTTACATTTAAATGGCTGGTTAGCATTCAGTAAAGCATTTTGCAGTGTGCTTTCAGAGTTACTCTAAAAACCTTACTCTAAGTTCCCCAGCTCCACCTTGATAGATCTGCTAAGAGTTATTAGGGGCCAAGCACCGAAGGTGTTTAGGCACCTATTGTATCTGTTAGGATTCTTATAATTCTTCCTCTTCCGCCGCAAGTCTATGGCAGCCCATAGAACCACTTGCAGGAAAGTTGTATAATTTGGCACACTGATAGAGGACAGTCCCAACATTAACTATAGCAAGTTTGAAGTCTCTATCTCCAACTCTCTAGCGCCACCACTTGTAGAAATTTTACAAAATTTTATGCTAATAACTTTTGAACCGTAAGCCAAAAAAATGGAAATTCTTTTTTTCTCTGAATTCTTGGCTCAGATCATCTTCAGACAATGGTGGCAAAAATTGATGGAATTCAAGTTGATTCGTCGAACGGTTCTTGAATGACACGTGAACAATTTGTATGAAAAGCACGCAAAAGTGCATGTGAGGCTATTTCTTGGCAATGGTTTGGCATATTGAGTCCAAACTTGGTGTGTGTCATAATAACCATGACCTGCAACTACCCAGTGCAGCGCAAGATCTGAAAAAAGCACATTTTTGCTTATAACTTCTGAATTGTTTGGCCAAAAAAAATAAATAAATAAATAAATAAAAAAAATAATAAATCACACAACTGGTCTCTTTAGAATCAGTGAGTCATGTCGAGTCGAATGATATCCAAGTTTCCCGCGTCAGCCATTTTAGGCATCGGCCATTTTGAATTATGTTTTCAAATGCTCTATTTTTAACGCATTATCGTATCATTATGAAAATAATTACAAAATCTTCGGCTCCATGCCCTGAAGGTACTCAATATGATTTGTGGTTCAAAAGTTGTAATGAAATATATATACAAAAAATGCTAATAACTTTTGAATAAATTAGACTATTGAAATGAAAATAGTCTCCCTATATTCTCTGGGTCATGCTGAGAGCATTGATACCAATTATGGCCAAATTGGCCATACTTCCTGTCCGCCATTTTGATTAATGTTGAAAATCTACTTTTTCGAACTACTCCTAGACTGTTAGTCCAATTTTCACCAAATTTGACGTGGATCATCTTCAAAATTCTGGGCAAAATTTATGGATTTTGTGTCGATATACTAAACGGTTCTCATTTAGCGCATCAACAAATTTGCTGGAAGGATGCCAAAATGCATTTGAGGCTGTATCTCAGCAAAGCTTTGACATTTGCACCAAACTTTGTATGTGTCATTGTCACACTGACCATGACACATCAATTTTGTAACAACGCCACCTATTGGTCAAGAGTAATAAACCAATCATTAACCATCAATAATTACACTTATAAAAATGCGAATAGCTTTTTATTGCATTAGCCTAACTCCTCAAACTCCTCTTTAACCATTGGTCCGATTTTCACCAAATTTGAATGAGATGATCTTCAGTCTGTGCTGACAAAAATTTATGGATTTCGTGTCGATCGACAAAACCGTTGTCGCATACCACAGCGACGAATTTGAGGCATGATGCCAAAATGACCCTCAAGGCTGTAGCTTTGCAATGCTTTGGCATATTGACACCAAACATTGTGTGTGCTTTTGTTACCTCACACAGAATACACCAAAATTATTACAGCGCCACCTTTTGGTCAAAAGTGGTAAGCCATTTAATCATATTACTTGTGGTTGTATTCATGATTTTTCAGCCATTTAAATTACAATCATCCTAAAATTGCTGTAATTGCTCATTGTTGCATTTGGTGTGATACTCCATGCCATGCTTAGCTCCTCAATTTGCCGGTGGACTGCTTGGGCCCGCAATTGCTGCTTGCAGCTAGATTTATATATAATACTTGTGTATGCTACAGTGTGTCTTAAATACTCAAAGCAGCGTATTGGCGTATGTATTGGCAGTAGCAAGTTCATGTACAACAGTATAGCAGCGTAGCTAATTAATTCGGTCAAACCCAAATACATAACTTGGTCATATCGATTACCAAGATAAAATCTGAGAGTTACATACATTTTACAGCCAAAAAAGTTACTGCAAATAAAGTAATTTAAATTTGTCAAATTTAGTTAACAGACTAAAATCAGCACTTGTAAATTTTAACAATGTAACTTGTAATTTTTTAGAGTCTCCTAGGATAGAAGAAATGGATGGATATTCTGAAGCACATTTATGACTGTTCTTCAGCTGGAAAGTCTGTATTTCACTTACAGACCTTTCTTTGTTTCTCTAATTTCATAATTTCTTTAATGTGTTAAAGCACGTTTACACCAAGGACATTCTCAATATTAAGGAATAGCAGAGTCCACACCACAACTATAACGATAAAGACACAGAGAAACGATATCATTGGAATCACTTTCAGAACAATTTATTTTCTGATGACCAATAAAAAACATTGACAGGCAATCAGAATCAATCCTTCTCTAATGAGCTCGAGAATTTAAAGTGGAAGATGCACTTAGAAAAAACACAGTATCGTTCGCTGGTGTGGATGCTAATATTATAGTTATCGTTCTCAGTGTGAACGGACCTTTAAACCTTTAAATAATAAAGACATGCTGATATTATGAAAGTATTGTAATATACAATGACATCCTCATAACACATCACCATACTAAACAGTCTAGACTAAACTAAAGGAAGATCTCAAACAGATTGTTATCAAAAATACTACATGAAGTATGCATATATTATGAGGTACCTATACAAAGTCTAATAATTTGTTATTTGTAATTTGTTTATCTTACAGGCATATTATTCACCTCAAGTTATTCAGATCAAATGTGAGGAAGAAGTTTGAGTGTCTGTGTGAGGGAACAGTGAGGCAGGGAATCCCAACACTGCTGAATGAGATCTACACAGAGCTGTACATCACAGAGAGTGAGAGCGGAGAGATCAATAATGAGCATGAGGTGAGAAAGATTGAGACACAGTCCAGGAGAGCAGCAAGAGAGGACACAGCCATCAAATGCAGAGACATCTTCAGACCTTTACCTGGACGAGACAAACCCATCAGAACTGTGCTGACAAAGGGAGTCGCTGGCATTGGAAAAACAGTCTCTGTGCAGAAGTTCATCCTGGACTGGGCTGAAGGGAAAGAGAATCAGGACGTCCAGCTCATATTTCCACTTCCTTTCAGAGAGCTCAATCTGATGAAGGACAAAACACTCAGTCTTTTGGATCTGTTGCATATTTTCTTTCCTGAAACCAAAGAAATGAAACCATTCAGTGGTGAATATAAAGTCATCTTTGTTTTTGATGGTCTGGACGAGTGTCGTCTGTGTCTGGATTTTCAGAGCAGTGTGAGGTTGTGTGATCTAAGGGAATCAGCTTCAGTGGACGTGCTGCTGATGAACCTGATTGTGGGGAATCTGCTCCCCTCTGCTCTCATCTGGATCACCTCCAGACCAGCAGCAGCTGATCTCATCCCCTCTGAGTGTGTCCATCGAGTGACCGAGGTACGAGGCTTCAGTGATCCACAGAAGGAGGAATACTTCTGGAAGAGAATCAGTGATCAGGGTCTGGCCGAGAGGATCATCTCACACCTGAAGTCATCAAGGAGCCTCTTCATCATGTGCCACATCCCTGTCTTCTGCTGGATCTCAGCCACTGTTTTAGAGAAGATGATGAGTGAAGCAGAGACTGGAGAAATTCCCAAGACTCTCACTCAGATGTACACACACTTCCTGATCATTCAGACCAACATCAAACATGAGAAGGACTATGAGAAGAAAGTCAAAGATGAAGACATGATCCTCAAACTGGGGAAACTGTCTTTCCAGCAGCTTGTGAAAGGTAACCTGATCTTCTATGAGGAAGACCTGAGAGAGTGTGGCATTGATGAGACTGAAGCATCAATGTACTCAGGATTGTGCACTCAGATCTTCAGAGTGGAGTTGGGCTTGTATCAGGGGAAAGTCTTCTGCTTTGTTCATCTGAGCATTCAGGAGCATCTCGCAGCTCTTTATGTGCTGCTTTCGTTCCTGCTGGACAAGAGGGACGAGCTCAATGACAACTTCAGCTCAAAACGTCATCATGATTTCACATGTCAAACAATATCTGACCTGCATCAGAGAGCCGTGGACAAGGCTTTACAGAGTAAGAACGGACATCTGGACCTTTTCCTCCGATTTCTTCTGGGTCTCTCGCTGGAGTCCAGTCAGACGCTTCTGAAAGGTCTTCTGACACGCATTGTAAACATCCCGTTCAGTGAGGAGAAAACAGTTGAATACATTAAAATAAGAATAAGACTGAATCCCTCACCAGAGAAATCCATCAATCTGTTCCACTGTTTAAATGAACTCGGTGACCAGTCTCTCGTCAGTGAAGTCCAGAAGTATCTCACATCTGGAGATCTGTCAGGAGCCAAACTGTCCTCGACACAGTGGTCAGCGGTTTTCTTTGTTTTGTTGACCTCAGAACAGTTGGATCAATTTGATTTGAGTAAATACATAAGCAGAGAGCAAAACCAAAACCACATGACACCTGATCAACTTCTTATGAAGCTCTTGCCTGTCGTTGAAGCCTCCAGAACAGCAGAGTGAGTAGCACTGAGTGTAATCTTCAGATGTGTGTGTGTGTGTGTGTGTGTTGAAATGATGTTTTTTTTTTTCTCTATTGTCAATGGTAGTATCAATTTGAATCGTCTAAGCGCCAAAGGCGCAAAATTGCGACAAGACGTCATACTTAATAAAATAGACTGTAGTCCCTAATATGGTGTAATGTGTCAATTGTATTCCAAGCAAGAACAAACAAGTGATAATTTTGTCCCTTAGCCCAGCGGAGATGGTGGCAGGGGTGAATGTGTTCATATAGTCTCCAGAGTAGAGCTGTTTCTGATCACACAGGCTCTAAGAGCCCCCAGCAGACAGTACAGGTGCAGTCAGTGTGGAGCAGGTCTGTGTGCTGTGCAATGAGAGGTAACATTAGGCCTGTCACGATAACAAATTTTGCTGGACGATAAATTGTCCAAGAAATTATCGCGATAAACAATAATATTGTAGTTCTAAGACCAATTTCAACTAATATAATGATAATGGCATACAAACGCAGGTACACCTTTTCCAAGATCAATAAACATTTATTTTATGGCAGTTTCAGAGCAAGAAATGCCAACATGTTGACTTTGTGTGGCTTAAAATGAATTAGTTTTGTATGTTATATTACTGTATGCGTATATGCCAGTTAGGGATGCTCATAATGACCGTTTAACCGTTAACCGAAAGTAAACATTTTGACTGATGAAGGAGCTCGATGAAGGGGCCGTTCACATATCTCATCTTTTTTTGTGGTCAAGTTCGTCATTTCAAATGCGGTATGCATGCTCATAATGGAAGAGACGCGCTTGTTTTTTTCCAGGTGCGGCCGCACCACATCTAGTTAAAAACATCTCAGCTGTTCAGAATGATGCAAGCGCACCAGGCCATGTGACAAGAGCCAACTTAATCAGCTTCCTTTGGGGGAATATTTTTTTTTTAAATGGGCTGCACTAGGGCTGTGAATCTTGGGCAAGGCAGCGATTCGATTCGATTACGATTCATAGGTTTTTGTTTCGATTCAAGAACGATTTTTGCAAATTTAGAACGATTCAGTTCGATTCGATTCACAATTAAATTCGATTAGATTATAACGATTTGATTCTGCATTCTTTAAGTGCATTCACGGGATTATTTAAATGCTTCTACTAAATTTTTTAAATGCTTAGTCAGGGGGCAAATTACAGTAGCATTTATGGTTAGAGAACCATAGGTTAGAACAAAAAAAAAAAAAACTTTTGTCCATTGTTAAATGCTAGTTTAATGATGCGACATGGCATACGTAAAAAAAGTATGTAAGCCAAGTTTTAAAAAAAAAAGAGCTTAAAGAGTATTATGTAGAAGCTAACATTTTGTCACACCAGGGGCGTAGCCATAATTTCAGAAGTGACAGAAATGTCAAATACAATCATTTTATGTATGTAGCCTATATAATAATAATAATAATAATAATAATAATAATAATAATAAAACTTTAATAATAAATAAGAAACTTTATAGTTTCTGTACTAAATGTCAATTAGCACTGCATCATTCATACATTTTTTGTGTTTTTTTTTTAGTTTTATCAGTTCATTCTGCTTTTATTCAGTTTAGCTGCAGATATAGCCTGGCACATCTATGAGAGCGAGATCGCTTCTCTTTCAGTGTGAAAACGTCTTCATCTCTATTTAACTTTTCCTCTCCATCAGCGAATGATTCTGAGAGAAAATGCACCAGATGTCTGTTTGCTAATGAAACAAACGCTACTTTCATGCATCTGATTATCAGATAAATCTCATGCTCTTATTTCAAGGTCATTGTTAATGCTGTGGTTAATTTTAAAAGTTTCCTTCGTTCATCTGCATTGTTTAAAAACATTTATCATTCAATGGATCTGAGCATATTATTTAGACACTTACATTTATGCTCTATCCATGCAATAAATACAGCTGTCTACGGCTCTGGTAACTCTGTCGGTAAGATGCAGAGAGCCATTGACAAACTACAGAAAAGTACAACTACTTCACGTTAGCATTACTGGCCACGAGTCCTATAGATCACACGTCAGCTGCGTTAGAGACGAACGGAGCGCGAGCGCAATCCTGTCACAGTCTCAGGCGGTAAACGGTGGAGCGCGTGAAGGACAGATGAGAGGCACGATTCACGAACACTCTTCAAGGTCTCCATTAATTCATGCGTGTAGTAATTGAATGTGTATACGCTTTGAAAGCATTGAATCGCTATAGAAAAATCGCGATTCATTCGATTCTTAGCATTTTGAATTCGATTCTTAGCATTCGATTACTGTCCTAGATCGGCGATTCACGATTAAAAAAATCATGTTTCAAGATCGATGCATATGAATCGACAGGGTTTATAATCGATGCATCGAGAAAACGAGTGAATCGTTACACCCCTAGGCTGCACCAAAACACTGCAGAGATTTTTTTTACTTTTCTTCGTAAATAGATCTAGTACCAGAGTTACAGCAAGTATTTTTCGGTGGTCGAAATTCATTACTGAATGTCCTTATTGTTACTGATATCGCAGCTAATGGATGCTCAGCAATGACAGACGCCTCAGGGGCGCAACTGAACACGTGCTTTGGAATGGAGAAAACGACGCACGCGTGTTTGCGTATGGCGCTCCGATGAGATCTTTAATATGACGTTGTAACATGCACTCGTCTCACTGAACGTCTCACTGACGTCTTGATTTTTTTGCTATTAAATCCATTCATTTTAAGACGCAGACGAGGCGTAAACGTCACGCAGACGTCACGTAAATCACGTGTGGCAGTGAAGTGTCGAGTCAGACGTTCACGCGTGATTCACGTGTAGCAGTGAAGTTATTTATTTATTTTTCCCTAACACGGATCAGAACACGGTCCTCACACGGCTCATTGCTGTGTGTGAGGCAATGCACAATTTACTTGCACTTCATTCACTGCTCTCAATGGACGTGGCATCTCCGTCTGCAATATAACGTGATGTCTGCATCTGACTTTTTTTTTTTGAGTCTTTTTCCCGGCCAATTCAATGTACATGAATTATTCCGTTTATTTTTATGAAATCCTTTTTGAAATTACTTTTTAGGGTTATTTTGTTTTTATCTTTTTACATTTTTAATGTAGCCTACAGCACTTGATCGTCTTGATGGCCAACCCATCGATCGCAATCGGCTGCTAGATCTGAGACTGTTGCTGTAAAATAATAAAGGCTGTAAAATACATTATGTCTGATAAATGTTCAGTTTTTCAAGCACCTCTCTTCTTATTTTACATTTAAAATCTAAATTAGGATTATAATATAATTTTATTATTCAATATTTTTTTTCCTTTTTTTTATGTAAACTTTTATTCAGCAATAATGTTAAATTATAAAGATTTCTATATTTTGAATAATAATCTGCCAGGATACACGAATCAATCCTGTAAAAATATCATAGAAGAATATTAAGCAGCCCAATTGTTTCCGACATTGAAAATACATTGAAGGACCATGTTTCAAAGAAGACTGGAGTAAAGATGGTGAGAATAGGCTGATATTTATTTATTTAATTGTCGTGTCCTTGATCGTTATCGTTGAGAAAACCTAAGATAAGCTTATTTTAAGCTTGATGATCAGTGAATTGATATGCTTCACATTCTGCGTAGTCAGTTCACAGCAGTGATGGAAATTAATATTTTCCAACAAAGGTTATTTTCACCCTTAAAGGGCATTTTATATTTTTTCCTAGAAGAGTTCATTATATTTAGCGTCAAATTCTTAAATTCAATCAATAAAGTGTCTGCAAAATATATATAAATTATACGAATTATATGAAATTTAGGGTTGTTACCAAACCAATAAAAATCATTATAAACAAAATTTATCTTTGCAATGCAGAGGAAACACGCAGCATCTGAAGAGGCATTTAGATGCATTTACACACTGTTTAATGCAGGACATGAATCCTTTAACCTGCAGTTACAAATGCAGAAATAATGTTTCATATTTTAATCCTAAAACGTTGACTAGCTTACTGATATTTACAATTATAAAGAAAAAGAAAAATGGAAAGGTACTTTAAATGTGAATTGAAAACCGCTAGTAGGTGGCAGAATTACACTATTACAGTTTTTTTCTGAGTGCTTAGGCATATTTTTTGTAACTACTGGCTATTTTTGCAAAACTCTAAACACAAATAAGAAAACCTTTCACCCAATTATCAAAACATTGACAGCTAGAGTAATTCTTCACACCTTCGTAAAAATGTTGTTTTCTTATCAAACAGTAAACACAAGCCATCATCTACTAAGCACACAATGTTCCAACTACACACTGATGGTACGAATACAAAACACATCTGGCTTTTGCTTTCTCTGTGTACAGATGTCAATTTGAGGTCATACTTTTGTCATAGTGTCATGTAAACATACAAGGATCCAAACTTTAAGTATTGGTGTTTATTCACACTCATCAAAACCAAGACAAAGTCAGAGCACAAAAAAAAAAGAAAAAAAAAAAAGAAAGACAATCATCCTACATCATGTCGTCTTTCTGGGACCGGCCACAAAATTTGGTCCACATCGCATGCGATATCCTCCAGTCCAAGGCACCAGAGAAAATATCTCCTTGAATGCCGTATCCAGGCCTGACATGATGCCTGGTCAATATCTCCACACGCCTTCTGCATTGCCTGCAAAAGGGCTACCTGTTGATGAGGATGACGGTCGTACACTTTCCAGCGCCAGGCAGAGTAGAACTCCTCGATGGGATTTAAGAATGGAGAGTCTGGAGGTTGAGTGCCATGAAGGATGGGTGGTCTGTAAACCAGTTGCGGACCAAAGCAGCCCTATGGAAACTAACATTGTCCCATATGATGACATATCGGGTATGCTCTGGTCTCTCAACAGTGAGCATGTCATGTAAGGTGTCCAGGAATGCAATAATGTGTGCAGTGTTCTATGGGCCTATGGTTGCATGATGGTGAACAACACCATTTTGGCTTATAGCTGCACACATGGTTATGTTACTACCACGTTGTCCTGGGACATTGATGATGGCACTGTGTCCAGTAATGTTCCTGCCACGTCTCCTGGTTTTACTGAGGTTAAAACCGGCTTCTTCTACAAAAAGTAGCTCATGTCCCATGGCATCTGCTTCTAGTTCCATCACTCTCTGGACAAGACAAAACAAATGCAACACATCAGGCCCATGCACAGCACTACAGTATGCACTTCCAAATTCAGAACCAATGACACTATAGCTTATCTGCACATAGTCATATCGCAGTTGCTTTACACGTTCTGTGTTTCTCTCAAAAGGAACTGTAAATTTGCTTCATTCTTATTCTGTGGCACACAAGTACACGACTTAGTGCAGAAATGCTTACACTGTGTATATTTTGAAAGATGGTGTCATTATCAATTATGCGCTGCTTTATTTCGCGCAGTCTTATTGCATTATTGGCAATCACCATGTTCCTTATATGGGTCTCTTGCTCTGAAGTGAACATTCTTCCTCTGCCCCCAACATCTGGATGTGTAGCAATTCTGTAAAGTAACAATTTCAGTATTATTGCATGTATAGTACTGTTGTGTTTCTTATTACAGTATGGCAGTGCTACAAAGTACTTACCGATTCTCATTTCGAAATGTCCTAATGATGCTTTCCACAGTGTAGCGGCTCAAATTAGGCTGAACCCGTTGGCCAGCTTCCCTCAGGGTCATCACATGGTTGATGACATGGTCCACTATTGTAGCTCTGATGTCATCAGTTATTCTATTTCTTACTCTTCTTACCCTTTCTCTTTCCCCTCCTCATCCTCTTCTTGCTCCTCCTTGTCCTCTTCCTCTAACCCTGTCGCTTCTTCACCTCCACGTCCTCTCCCTCTGCCTCCTCTGATTCTCACTCTTCTCACTCTTACTGCTCCTTCCATTGTACTCCACACAGACAGCTTACCTGTGGCTTATTTATAGTGCTTAGGCTGATTGCAAAGTGAACTTATCTAAAACAGTTTTCACATGTAAAAGTGTGCCAGACAGTTGGCAAAATAGTGTTAATGATAGCCAGTGTGTTGTGCAGTGAATTGTGCCTACAGTTTTGCAAAGTGTGTTACAAAATTGCAATCTGAGTTGAAAGCAGTGTTTGTGCTTTTAGTTTTGCAAACTCAGTGAGTGGTTTTGCTATACGTATTAATAGTTTTAGGAATTGTGATACAAGAATCACGATTAGCACTTAAGCATTCAGAAAAACTGTAATAAGTGAGTTATTGATCATTTAAACGGTTGATTAATTCAGGAATGAAACACTGTCATGATGCTCAGAGACACAAAACAGCACCGTGCCTCTGTTTGGAATGAGCTATATTTATTGGTGAAATAGAGCAAAAATAAAATGAAGTACTATAGTTGTGCAAATACAATGCTGTATCGCTTGCAAAGCAAACATCCACAAGCAAATGAAAGGCGCTTCCCAAAGCTGGTCACTCTAGCGAGACTTTCTCTCTTTATTCCCGGGACATCTGTGCTATCGGAGAGGGTGTTTTCTGCCGTGGGATGTCCACAGGCTGAGCTCCGGACTAACCCCACATCACATCATGCTACATTATTTAAATAAAAATTTAAATTTATCACGGCCAAAAATATTATCAAGCTCATTTTTTTAATCATGCGATTAATTGATTTCTCGACTATCGCAACAGCCCTAGGTATTATACTCTCAATGACTAAACTGTCACCTAGATACCTGGTTGGGCAGATAGCTGGTCAGCTGATCAAAAAAATAGGCACATGCATTTTGACATGTCATGGTAATGTAATAATAATTTACAACTTTTTTCTGTTTTCCAGTTTGTTTGTTTGATTGTTTTTTTTTTCATTATTTCCTGATCATTTTTAAATGAGAATAAAAAGACAAAAAGAAAAGTTTCAAAAGTTTCGAAAAAGTTCAAACATCCATTGAATATCTATTATTTCCTGAATATTACCAATGAACTGATTAAAAGGTAGTCTACTCTTCACATGCATTTTACAACTATATAGTATAGTAATATAGTAATAATGTAACCATCAGTCCACTGAAAGCGAGCGTTGAAGAACCCAAGTGCAGTTTATTTACAGTTAAAACCAAAACATCCAAACATAATCCAAACCAGAAACAAAGACTTGACTTGAACAGACTTGACTCACTGACAGCAGGTTACATATGTTAATAGACAACAAGGCACATGGACAAAAACCTGACTACTTATAGCAAACAAAGAAGGACACATGACATGAACAAACCAATGGGGAACCAGGCAAATGACTAAAAAAAACAATGAAGTAACAGAACTGATAAATCACATGACAAGACAATAACCAATGAGAACATGACACATACACAAGACAGAGATACAAGAGGGCAAGGGAAGCATGACACAAATGGGATGAAACAAACTACAAAGTAAGAGACATGAAAACGGTGAACAAGAATCAAAAGCCAAAACAAACATTACAAATCATTTAGGACTTTCTACTTTTGTATTGTTGGCTTCCTCTTTTCTGATCATTTGGAATGAGGATAAGAAGACAAAAAGTTCAGTGCAACATCAATTCAATACTATTTCCTGAATATTATGAAATTTGAGATGCCACCCTCTGATGACATCATAATATGCTAATTAGATTAGTATATTTAAACCCCACATAAACCTTTCGGTCATGCCCAACATTATTTTAATTCACAGTAGATCTCTATCTTTAAGCCCTTTCAAGCCACAAGCGTTTGAAATCTTGATGTCAAAATCCTAATGGGTTAACAGATTAGACACTGTGTGGGTGTCTCTTCTCATATTAACAATGAATTTGAGATTGAGGTGTTAATTTCAAGCATTGGGTTTTGAATGTCTGTCACTTTTGTTTTCTGAGAATGTCTGTGAAACCTCATCTATTGCTCTTCCATTGAGAATATCTCTAATCTTCTGATATAGTGAACTTTGCCTGTGTGTTAGTCTGTAAAATGATGTATTTGTGAATTTGTTGTGTTGTTAAACTTTATATAACCTGAGAGAATGAAAAGTGTGTTGTTCTGCAGGTTGAGATATTGTGGGGTCACAGATGAAGGTTGTTCTGCTCTGAGTTCAGCTCTGAGATCAAACTCCTCACAGCTGAGAAAACTGAATCTAACTAGGAATAATGTAGGAGATACAGGAGTGAAGATGATCTGTGATGCACTGAAGGATCCTCACTGTAAACTGGAGAAACTGAGGTAAGATCATACATTAATCTCAACTGGAACAATTATATATATATATAGGTTCTATAATATTAGGTTCTGTCATCAAGTAATTTACATTAAAGGGACACTTCGCCCAAAATATCTAAATTATCTTATTTAATAACTCTCATGTCATAACAGATCTATATAAATTAATTCCATCATGTTTAAAAAAATTACAAATCCATCTATCTCAGTCCATTTAATGCAACTGGATGGTAAACTCAGAGTTTATGCTTCAAAAACCATCTAAAAAGCAACACAACTATAATCCACAAAGACCCCAGTTCATAAATCAGTGTCTTCTGAAGCCAAAAAAAATATTTTACTAGACCTCAAACTCTACTAAGGCACAGGCCCCCATTACTTTTCTATTTTTTTTTTCCTTTTCAAAGCCTGCTGTGTGTAAGAAGTGTGCAACACAAAGCACTGCACAAACTTGTGTTGCTTAAACCAATATTCCTACATTGAAACAATTGTAACGGAAACAGGTAAATTTAGCTAAAAGGGAATCATTTAAGATTTTAAAGGGAATTTGAACAGAATAACTGTTTCACGGCTGATCACTGAGATGGCCAGCGATTCATTGAATAAGCCGTATACCATAAAATTTGCACTGGATATTAATATCCAAGGTATAGTGAAAACTAGAGTTGTTCCGATTCCGATACTAGTATCAGAAATATCTTCGATACCACAACAAATTCTGGCATCGGCATCAGCGAGTACATGAACCCATATACCGATACGATACCATTTTCTTAAACAAGACCTAGTTATGACCGCTAGCTTTGCCTAACCGCTGCACGGTTCTTCTTCGCTGCTCAGAATGCATTGAAAACACAGGAAGTTGTGCTGTGTTGTCACAAGCAACCCGTTTAGAGCAGCGAAGAAGAAATGAAAACGTGTTAGCAGCACTGATCTATATATAACTGGATCGCTCATCGCATTCTAAACTGCCAACAGACCGTGAAGCCGCTTCTATATTATAGATCAGTGGTTAGCAGTATGTCTCTGTAGTACCGGTAGTTACAGACTCCTGAGTATATTCAGTACCCACAGCTGCGTTCAATCGCTTCCGTGTTAGTCTAAGCGCAGGGCTCCAGACTGTAGCCGAATATATACTAGTGTCTGTGAATATTAAACTGCAAAATACTATTTAAATATGACTAATATAATTCTACATCTCTGTGGGTGACGGGCACAGATGCACCGGAGCTCGCTATTTTGTAGTCTGCCCACAGAGCAAAATTACGTCCAGTGGACGTCTTTTTATGTCTTTGCTGATGAGGAGCCAGAATGAAAGTTTTTATGACGTATTTTTTGATGTCTTCTGTACGTCCGATTTAGACGTTCAGAAAACCTCTTTACAAGGTTAAAAACTAGCTCAAAAGTGGTCAGTAGAAATATTTTCAACATCATTTAAGGTTCATTTAGGCATAACTTATACTGTTTATGGACCAAATCAACACTCTCAGGATGCATTAGATTTAGAGTCATGCCCTAAAATTAAGAAAATAAAAATAATCTTTATGAAATAATGAAATAACTGACGATTGAGCATGTGGTAAAATCAACTGCAAATCAAAGACATTACATCTCTGAAAATATCAGCAGAGGAGGATCAAACATATCCACAAACATGGAATCAGATTGATTTATTTCTGTCAGACATCTAGAGAAGCTCTTATTGAAAATTAACAGAGGTTCAAATGTTGATATTTGATTCATTTGAAGTCACCATTGTGGTGGACAGTGTTTGGTTTAGTTGGGATCTTGGTCCAGTTCTTCAATTAGCCTGTCTCTGACTGCTGTAACTGTGTTTTTGTGAAACACTGCAGTAAAGAGAAACAAAATTAAGAGAGCTCAGGTAGTATCAGTTCTTTGTTGATGATGAAAAAGTCATCACATATTAAGTATCTAAGGTTATGAAGTTAGCTTTATTTATATTTTCATTTATAAACCCCTAGCCTTTTAAATCTACAGTACAGAGACCAAGAGCAAAATACTTGCTTTATTTGAAGATGGACAAAATGCATGCAATTTAAATATTTTGAGTGAGAGTGTCATGTACTCAAACACAGACATCAAGATTCCGACTATGCATCACAACAACGGTGACAATCAAAACCACTTCATAGCACAAACTCATCCTTATTTTCCAAACTTTTTTGTTTCGATTGTCACCATTGATGTGATGCATATCCAAAATGTAGCATTTTGTATTATTTTTTTCTACAAGATTTCTATCCAAGAAAATAAATATAGTTGTGACAAAACACTAATATCTTATTTTGCTATAATTTTTCCAGCATTAAGAGCAAGATGCTAGCACTTGAGCTCAATGCTCTCTGCCACAAGAGGAATGCTTTATGACACAGTTACAACACCAGAGACAAGCTAACACAAGAAGTAGTTGGACCACAAGATCCCAACTAAACCAAACACTGATCACCACAATGGTGACTTGAAATGAATCAAATATAAACATTTAAACCTCTGTCAATTCTCAATTTGAGCTTATCTATATGTCTGACAGAAATTAAGTCAATCTGAAGCTGATGAAGCTGTTTGTGGAGATGTTTGATCCTCCTCTGCTGAGATCTTCAGAGATTTAATGTCTTTGATTTGCAGTTGATTTTACCACATGCTCAATCGTCAGTTATTTTATTATTTCATAAAGAATATATTATTTTCTTGATTTTAGGACAAACACAGTGTTTGGAAAAGTCTAAATCCTGAGAGTGTTGATTTGGCCTAGAAACAGTATAATTTATGCCTAAATGAACCTTAAATGATGTTGAAAATATGTCCACTGAACAATTTTTAACTAGTTTTTAACCTTGTAAGGAGGTTCTGTGAACGTGTGAATCAGACGTACAGAAGACGTTAAAAAAAGACGTCATAAAAACTTTCATTCTGGCTCTTCAGGGGACGTCTTTTCAAATTCAGCAAAGACATAAAAAAGGCGTCCACTGGACGTAACTTTGCCCAGTGGGTGTGACATGTGTCACTATATGAGTTTGCGGTGTTAGATTTTTGGCTGCATTTGAAGTTCCTTTTCGCTTAAGAAAATAAATAATACTGTCAAATTCATGTCAGATAATAAAAATACTGTAATGAATACAGTAGTTCACCATGTATTTGTTCATGTTTTATTAAGGGATCAGTCTGAAGCACACCATAAAATAATTCTAGCAATTTACACAGGGCTAGTAGTATATACAGCTTTATATACAGATACACACCCAGGTATCAGATCAGTACTCGATACAGATACTCGGTATCGGGAAGAGAAAAACAGTATCGGAACATCTGTAGTGAAAACACTATTAATTAGTACAGTAAAGGTAAGCGTAAACGGTGCGATTTTTGCTGTCGTATGAGTTTGCATGCAATCTTTTTTCAATTGTGTGTAAATCGTGTATGCTCATGTGGTCTTGGCTCGTATCAAAATAAATATCAATAAAAGTTTATGAGCTATCGGTTTGAATTTGTGACGTGTGTGGTTGAATGAGACGATTTGTTGATCTATCTGAAGTTGACCAATCACGAACTAGAAAAACCACAGAAGAAGAAAGACAAAGATGGCAGCGCCACGGCGAATGTGGACTATTGACCAGGAGGATAAACTTGCTGAACTCTGACAGGAACAGCGAGCGCTGTATGATGTTTCTAGCAACGTGTACCATGGTTTTTAATTCTCTCTCTCTCTCTCTCTCTCTCTCTCGATCTCACGCATAGGTAGTTTACGGGGACTCTCCATAGATGTAACGGTTTTCTATACTGTATATTCTATCCCCATACACTACCTCTATTTTTTAAGCCATTTGGTTTACGAGGTCACAGGAATTGTCCTCATAAACCATGATAACATTGTAATACATATGTCAGATATTTATAAACCATGTACAAGAACACACACTAGGGTTATAAGACGTCCCGGTTTTCTGTTGCTGAAAAAGAACCTGTATGTGTAGGAAACAGTCACTGCTTGTATCAATATTTTATATGCAGTTATGAGAGAGGGAGAGCAGTTATATTACGCGCGTTCGACTTGAAGCAGCACTGCACAGAATGATCACCTGTATGGCATCAAAGTACTACAAGAGCAATTCGAATGCATTGGATCCGTGTCGCTCTTGCGGTACTTTAATGTCATACAGTGATCCTTCTGTGCAGCGGTGCTTCAAGCCTAACACATCTATCAGTTGCTTCGGAAATTGGCAGGTCATAAAATCGTGTCGTATATCACCTTGTCCGTAAGATTTTCAGATAAACTCACTCGTGCCATGTGCGTGGACATACGATCTTCCGACAATCTGAATTCGCACCATGTACGCCCGCCTTAACAAGATCGGCAGTTTACGACATTAACTTGTGAGCAGAAAACACAAGATACTTCTCTTTTCAATATGAATAAGGCTTTATTAGATAAATCTAAGACATATAAACTAATCTAACACATAAGCACATGCCCTAACACATTCACACAAGTTGGAGGAAGAGAGAAAGTTAGGGAAGAATGACTTTAAGAAGAATGAAAATGTGGAATCCCAAGTTTACAGCAATACATGAAATCGCATAGACATGAACAGCCATCAATCACTTAATTAACCCTTGCATTGAGTTCCTCAGTGAGGTTAAAAATTATATTAGATACAACAGAACAGATGAGAGTCTGGCGGTAAGTTACCTTGCATTGCCTGTTTAAAAGGGAGTCCCCTTTGTTGTAGCTCAAAGAACGCTAAAAGTCATGACTAAAAGCAAAAGCTAGGAGCAAAAGCTAAAAGTGGGCATGACTACTAGCAAAACCTAAGAAACAAAACTAAAGGCGAAATTTGACAGTGCCCTGAGTATTTAAACTGGCCTTTTGGCCACACCTCAAATGTTTTCTTGACCAATTAGATATTGTCTTTGCTCGGGGTATCATAAATCATATGTTATCTTATCAAGCAAATAGTCCAAATTTTCCCGCTCATGCAGAGTATCATTTTGGACATGATTTCTATAACAAGAATATGATACATTTGACAAATAACTGATGGTGAGAAGCATTTCAAGCAAGCAGAATGAAACACATACATACTAAAAATGAATATGAATCCTTAAACTATTCAATAGTTATTAAAAAGGCATACACAATAAGTAATTATAAACATGGCAGTCAAATGTATGGGTTACATATAAATGAATATGGAGTTAAGCAATGGACTGATATTCATTTATAAGTCTTTTTGAGTTCATTTTGTTGCATCTACATCAGAGGTGGGTAGTAACGAGTTACATTTACTTTGTTACATTTACTTGAGTAATTTTTCGGGGTAACTAATACTTTTCTGAGTATATTTAAAGATGGGTACTTTATACTCTTACTTATACTCTAAATTTTTGGGAAAAATCTGTACTTTTACTTCTTTACTGTGGACGACGCTCCTTTCGTTACTTTATCTTAATGCAATAAATGTTAGAAATGCTTCAGTTTATTCCAAACGCGACATCTAATTTTCTCTGGGCAATGAGCGATGCCCATTCGCGAATGATTCATTCTTTTGAGTCAATTCTGTTCAAAGGCTTGATCAAACCAATTGGCAAACGAGTGAATTGATTCATGAATCAGTTTGAATGAGTCGTTCAGTTCCCTGCCGCACGCGCTGAGTGTCTGAAGCAGTTCACTCAGAGTTGTAACATTTAACATCAGCAGCGTTGAAAAGGGGGCTATGGAACTTCACTGAATCTGCAAAAGCTATTATTTGCTTGCGATGGAGAATCTTATTAGATGAACACCGCGTGTGCTGTCTACTGTTTAACAGGTAATAACTTGGGCTACATTCGATTACAGTACACGATACCACTGTGACATTAGTTTGTTGTACGTGTGTGGCTTATAACAGAGGGGAGTCAAGTTGAATGCAGCTTCCAAAAGACAAAAAATAGCCGATTAAGATTTTATTAATTTTAATACAAGTATGAGTATTTTCAGCAAGTCATATCATCAGCTGCTAAATTCAGATCTGTGATCGCTTGCTGGGGCTGAGCCAGTGACAGACGCGTTTTACAGCGCTGCGCATTATAACCAATCACACACGATTCTGTTGAGCTTTTGAATGCAATGGCCAATCAGAGGTGTTCCGATGAGTCATCGCTAAAATGCCGGTGCTTCCTTCACTCACTCACTGACTGAATACCTCTTCCTGGCTAATTCTCTCATCAGAAACAACAAAGTGCAGAATCTATAATTAAGATATTGATTTCACAGTGTTAACAGTTTCAGTGATTTTAATGGGAGTTTCTGAGAGTGATTGAACTCTAGACTGTCAGTGAAAATGATCTTTAATAATGTAAATGTTATTTGCTCTCTTTCTGAACAATGAAAGATTAGTAGCAATATTTATATCACATTAACTTTTATTGTTAAATTCACATTTAATATAAAGTCAGTCGTATTAAAAATATGTTATGGCATGACACCTATATCTGTTACTTAAGTAAACAGACAGGGTTTTATTATAAATTACATAAATTGGAGTAAAGACTGATGAAATATATACATTTATACACACACACATACATTACATACATTTTATCTATATATCTAAATAAAAATAGGCTCAGTATATATGACCCAAAGTAACCAGTAACTAACTACTTGAGTTGATTTTTTATCCGATACTTTTTACTCTTACTCAAGTAATTATTCAAGACTAGTAATTTTACTTTTACTTGAGTAAATATTTCTAGAAGTACTTTTACTTTTACTTGAGTACAGTTTTTGGGTACTCTACCAACCTCTGATCTACATCTATAAAAGACAGTTCCTGTGCCATTCTCTGACATAAAGATGTTCTGTGGAGACCAGAGGTTAAAAGGTCCCATTAGGAATTTCAGTCTGGTTCTGCTAGGTGGGGGGGGGGGGGGGGGGAGTCAATCCAAGGATCTTGTTTTGCTCTCATGGGTTTACATGTGATGGTCGGCTGTGCATTTCTTTGACCATTAATCTTGATTACTTGCCCCAAATTTGACAATCTTTTCTCCCAATTGAAATTGTCAATAATTGTTCTAATGGTGTTAATGTTGAAAGCTGTTCTTTGAAAGAGTTGGTTGGTTGGTTATCTTGCTTCTGATTTGTGGCACTAGGAATTGAGGAATTTCTGAGGAATTCGGCTCATGTTTCAACCATGGTCCTGATCGACTCTTTAATTTGTCTGGTTCGGGTCTAACATGCTACACAATACTAAATAGGGCTGGGCGATATGACGAGACAAATCGGATGGACAAAATTAAAAGTCTTATCAATTCATATTGTGCTCTATCATTTATTTCATGGTGCCACAAAATACAATGTTTACGGCAATACGTTTTCATTATTTGAATGATGGCATTCTTACATGGATTACACGAGGATGCAGGCAGACGCATTAATAAAAGCATTCACATGTTCACGTCACGTTGCTGTGCGTGTGGTCACGAAAACGTAATGTTTGCATGCGTTTTTAAAAACTGCAGTTTAAAATAACTGATTTTAGGCCGTTGAAACACAAACAACAGAGCTATATGTGCACGCTGACTCTGTTTCTGTGTGAGAGGAGTGCTAATAGAGCTTGTTTTGCCACTTTATTGGCTTTGAACGATTGCATAAACACTTATATGCATCCAAATGCAAATATTATCATAAACACAGTCATTTAGGTCTTAAGGGAATGTAAACAGTTGTGGAGAAAGTGCATATGTAAGAGTATATTGGATCCGGACTTCAGTCTTGAACGGGATGTTTGTGACGGTTGGTAAACCGTGGTCTCGGTTTTGCACTATGCGGGTGGAGTGTTGTGTGTCTCTCGTCAGCATTGATCGTTTCACGTGGGCGTCTCTATTAATTGTTCATCTACACCAGCTGCTACTCATTACCCAATCCCTACTTATTGCCCTGTCTTTCATCTTGTGTTTGTCAGAGCGTTGTTTGAAGTCTCCCGTTCTTATGCCTGGTTTCTCGTTCCTGATATTCTCTGTTTCTTGTCTTCGCTGGATCATCTCACCTCTGGAGCCCCATCCACGTCCTCACCACCACGGATCGCTCGTCTCAGTTCCTGTGTCACAATCTCCTGTGGCATCTTCTCACAGCCACTTCCTGGATCACCGTCAGACATCGCCTTACACACCTGTTGTTTCTGCCTTTATTCTCTGTTACCTGGACTCTGTCAATAAATTCTTATTCATTTACTTGCACCTGCTTCCTCACCCTTATTTGCTGTTACAACGCTGTCCAATATTCATCCTGTCTACCATTCATGAAAATCTCTCATCCTGTCTACTATTCATGAAAATCACTTTTGAAACTAGATTAAGAAGAAAATAAATAAATAATGCTAATGCTGATGATTATGCGTATATACAGTATGTGTATATATATATATATATATATATATATACATACATACATACATACATATGTATATATGTATATGTATATATATATATGTATATATGTGTATATATATATATATGTATGTATAATCTATGGATTAGGGGCGACCCCGAATAGTTGATGAATCAGTGCTATCAATTTTAACAGTCGAATATTCGTGGGGTGTTATTGATTATGCCATTTTGACTATATGGGGGAGCTCAAATGTCCGATTTCACATAGAACTACCGGTTTTCTCCCAATAAGTTAATATACAGCCTATTATGATAAAGCTGTAAGAATCTGAAAAGAAAGAAGCTTTAAATTAATATTTTAATGTGCGTTAAAAAATCCAATCACCCCTATAGATTTATGTTTCACTTTCCATGATCCGTGACCGAAAGAGGAGCATCTTGGCGACAGGGATTTAGAACTTTACCAAGACTCAAACTGACTCAAAAAGACTCAAAAAAACATTGTCATTTTGTCAAAATATCATTTTAAAATTACCTCAATTCTCAGAGATCCCCAAAAGGTTCGCGCGAAGCTGTTCAAAAGATTCAGTTTCCTTAAACCCCACCTTTCGGTAGCATACTCTGTTCTGATTGGTCAACTAACGTAGTTTTGATTGGTTGTTCCGCACACACCTCCACGGTAAACAATGCGTTAGCATCTGTTTGGGGTGAATTATGTCTTATTCCTCTCATCGCGAAACAAACAGTAAAATAAAAAACTTGAACAGTCTCGCTGCTTTTTCTTCTGTGTGGGTGTATTCAAGCCGCGCGCTTCAGTTTGAATCTGAATAGCGCGTTCAGCGCGGGGGCGTGGTCACGAAGGGAGACATGAAAAGCAGACATCACGTTGTTTTCATATGGATTACTTTATCACAGAATATCTGTTTTCGGCAGCACTTGTTTAGTTTTAAAATAGACATTTCAAACTTTCTATAGATATCTCTCTCATGTCTCTTCGTTGAGTATTCACGGAGTTACAATTCATTTTAATGACGTGTTTGTACATGACGATCAACGCAGACAGCACACATACTGATAAGACGCTCGGGAGAAAACAGACACATAACTTCATAATCATACTTCGCGTTGTGATTCGGAGATGCTCATTGTTCTAAATAAAGTTGGTAATGAACCCTCTTTTATGGCGAAACGCTTTGAAAATCCCGCTGTACTCACCGAGATTAGAAAAGCAGTCATCAGTGAAATGTTGTGGACACAGCAAAAGGGAGATTTGTTGTACTGCTCTGGTATTGTGAATTGTGAAATGAATTTTAGCCATTGGTTCTTCTGATTTTCATTCTTTGGCAGTGAAAATAAAACAAACTTGCCTTTACAATTAAAAACACACTGTCTCCTCGACATGATGCTATCACACCAACCAGAGCGTCTGTGTGTGTGGGGGGTGGGGCAGGTCAGAGATCCGTTTCTCCCAAGACGGTAGGCGGAGATTATTATGCAAAGTGTTTCTAGTGACGTACATAAAGATGGGCAAAAGATTTGAAATCTATAACGACTCATTTCAGCAATTCAGAGTCGACTCCTTACTTTAGAAGCCAATAACTTTATAAATCGTGTACTTTTTGGTTTAATTACTTTGCACATTGTTTACACTGATGGACAGCTACATCATACACTGTAATACAGGTAATTTTTGATTTGCCATCTGTGTGGCTCTTTAAATATATCGTGGATATATTATTTACCTGATATAAGATGCATTTGGTTTTGAGTCAAGCGCTTCATTGTAGGACTGCGGTGATTATCTCTTCAGCACGCAGCGCAAGTTGGTCAAACTACAATGCAGAATATTAATTACTATGACTGGGACTGTTGTAAACATTCTATTATAATGAGAAGACTATTATACTAAAATGCTATGAATTTTTATGAGTTTAGCTGCCGTGTTTCTGCACGTGAAGAATGCGTCCACAAAAGGAGTTCGCATTCTGAGACCCACAGATATGTTCATGTAACCAGTCATTTTATGGCTGCGGCAAAAATAAAGAGCTTATTTATTAAACTTTAAACTAAATAGTTATCTCAGCCATAGCTACTGCCAACATTTTATGTAATGTCCTAAACAAGAACTAGTGAATTAAATATTAATTTCCTACAAGTACAGACCCTTAGTTGTTTTTCTCGGCTAAACTACAGACTTGAAAGGTTTTCCTGAGACTTTTTCCTCTGATGTCTGAGACCTGTCTGGCTGAGGGTGTACAATAGTTTGTTTATCAAGTCTTACCTCCCTCAAACTAATCCTCTGATCAGATCAATCTGATGTTCATCTACAGGAGCCAATAATGATCAAGTCAAAATAAGAGAATCTATATTATTTAGGGACCTACTTTAGTTTGGTAATGTTTTCATAGCCTAACTCATTCGCGTGTCGTCACCAGCCTGTGTGCTGCAGTTGTTGCAAGGAACCACAGTTGCACGGACATGGATTTCTGCTCAAAAGGACAGCACAAGTTTTTTTGTTTTCGGTTAAAGTGCGTGATTGCGTATCTTTTACAAGCGTGAATTAGGTTACTACTCTGCATACAGTAGACCAGTTTTTCTTGCCGTGATTATCAATGTAAATGAATACACTGACAAATAAAGTAAATTGTTAAAACTTACACTTGAGATTTATACTGGGACTATAAGCTAGTGATGCCCCTGTTCTTGTGTAATATTTAAGTAATATTTAAACTTTTTTAAGTGTATAATGAAGCTCAAGCCAGAAGTGGCTGTGTTCTTATGCTTCACTTCACATCAACTTCAGAAAGAGCTTCACAACTTTAAGACCAATATGCTCTTTATATTTCATTATCTGAGCTCACTGAAATCTAATTAAGAGACTTAATTTGTAAACTTTTTTCAAACTTGGAACCTAGCAACAAATTTTGTGGTCTTAAAAAGGTATTTGCCAACTTTTAGCAACTTTTGATAAGTGTCTCAGACTATAAAAATGTGATATGTGTTAAGCAGGTCATACATTTGAATGAAGCTGCTAGCTGCTTTTGTTCTGTAATGATTGTTCATTTATAATACCATCATTAGCTTGTACCTGTAACTGTTGATCAGTTAAGTGCATATTAACTAACTACCATATACACAGATTTGTTCAGAATGTGTAGTTTTACTAGTTAATAAGACAATAAAATGTCATTGATAAAATATATGTAATTGATCATTAATTCAGTGTTGTATTTAAAAAGAAAAATATCTGATCATACAATAAATTAAAAAAGAAAAAAGCATTTCAAACCTGTTTTCAAAAGTTTATTTTCAGGCCCCCAAAATGCCATTGTCATATAAATAAACAAAAAAAACACACAAGTTTTCTGTTTTCAGTTGAAAACTGTGTTGTGTAAACATCCCCTTAGACAGGAGACAAAATAATAATAATACCTCCTGAGATGTAACACACACAGATTTATCATTTAATATCATAGTCTGTGTTTGTGTGATTGTTTCTGCTGAACTGAGAGTGAAGAGTGTGTTGTTCTGCAGGTTGAATAGTTGTGACATCACAGATGAAGGTTGTTCTGCTCTGAGTTCAGCTCTGAGATCAAACTCCTCACAGCTGAGAGAACTGGATCTGACTGGGAATAAAGTAGGAGATGCAGGAGTGAAGCTGATCTCTGATGCACTGAAGGATCCTCACTGTAAACTGGAGAAACTGTGGTAAGAACATATTCAGTATTAAGCTCCAGTGAAACAATTATATATTATAATAATATATTATATCATAATAATATATATTATTCACCCAAACATTAACATTCAGTCATTTACTCAGTCACGTCATACCACATCTGTATGAATTGAAGTTTAGAAAAAATGAAATGATAATTTGTAAATTGAAATGTAAGTTGCAGCAGCTTTTCACAGCCCCTCACTCTAGTGTTAATCTGGATAAAAGTGCACTATTGAGTGTTTGTGCAGAAGCTGTACACAGAAGTAGATCTCTGGCATTTCTCCCGATAACTGTGGAAACAACATAAAATCTCTCATAATTTTTACTCTCACAGATCAGTGTAATACATCATTCTACTTTTATTTGTGTGCACTCACAATATTAACTAAACATTGTGGTTTTGTAAAATAAAGAAAACAACCAGGATGTGCTTTCTGCCATCTGTCACTGTAAACTGGAGCGCTTCACTAAAATGAAAAAAATGCCTCACAGACATGACACATATATCTGTAAAAAGTTAGGACTGTCTGAGCAAACCAATTCAACTTGAACAGATACTCTCTGGTGATGTGATCGTATGAAAGGTGTATTTCTCTCTAAAGATGCACTGTACTGCAGAGATGACGAGTCAACATCATTAACTTCATCACTGCAGCAGACAATGACTCAGAAAACACTATCTTATTAATAAAGAATTAAAATATCTAATATATCTAATAAATAATTCAAATATCTATGAAAGCTCACTATGGATTACTTCTCGCCCAGCTTGTAAATGTAAAAAAGAACATAATTAAATTAAAGGGAAATTATTGTGAATTTTTCTCAGGAGGATTGTCTGAAACAGTCAATAAAACCAAAATCACAAACCATCATAAAATGGCTATGTAGTTCACTGGATTACCTGTAACCAGGGGAGGACTGGGGCTAAAATGTGGCCCTGGACCTTCGGGCACAGATTGGCCCTCCACACCCGGTTCACACACGCCTCTACATAAACACACCTGCTCATTATCCACAGAGCAATCAACACCAATTACTGACATTACAGTGTAACACAAAAATGCTGTCTTTTATTCTAATTGATTTTCTTATTATTAATATTAATGAATGACTGGCATACTTCTTTACATTATAATCTGTCTTTCCCGGTGTATACAGCAAATATAGGCACAGCTACAGGCAGCTCGAATAGTAAACACTTTTGAAGAATGTTTACATAGATGGACAGTTTAATTTTACTAAAGTTAAATGGTACATGACACAATGCTCTGCTATGCTCTAGAAGAGAATGTAGTGCAGAATGTGGACTGTTTTAAGTAATCAGTATTTTACAATGATTTCTAAAGGATCGTGTGATATTTCATAATATTGTTTTTACCATATTTTTAATCAAATATATTCAGCCTTATTTAAAAAAATAAGTAATTAAAAATGTATTATTTCAAACGTTTGACTGCCAATTTGTTTATAAAATAATGGATGTGATTGTGAACTAATTAGTAAATTATATTTTTATTATAATATAGATCACTTTCCTAATCATGGCATTGAAAGCAAAGGTCTTCAGATTTACAATGTTATAGAGTAAGTTGGAGAATATTTTAATTATTTTTTAAAAATATTTTTATATGCATAAATTACAGAGGAAAGCCTGGATAGAAATACACAAACATTCATTCTTATCTCATGTCTAGTGAAAACTGCTGCGTTAATGTTTCTATGTACATTGTGATGAATCACATGAAAAGCATTAAAATGTGAGAAATGCAAAAAGGTCAATAGTAGTTTACATCCCTGAAAGTTAATGTTATTTCACTTTTTATCATAAACAGTTGGCAAATATTGCAGAATTGTCTTGTCATGTTTAGCTGCTCACATCGTACTTCAGCTCTCATCAAGTGCTGCACAGCTTAGCTTCTGTGAACAGACATCTTGATTTGACATTGAGAAGCACATTTGAGCTGCTGCGGACCCACGGGTCATTCGTATTTGATGATTGAGGGATATAGGCTACATACACTTACTATAATTCATTCTTTATATATATTTATGCAGTGGCCCCCAGGAAAACTCCCAGAGCCCCAAATGGCAAGTTCGCTGCTGCCCATAATTTTTCCACAGATTTAGGAGCTGTTTTTAGTATTTTTTTATTTATCCTTTATTTAGCCAGGAAAAAATCCCATTGAGATATAATAATCTCTTCTTCCAGGGAGACCTGGTCAAAAACGGCAGCACACATAATTTGAGACAAATAAATAATTAAAACACAAACAATCCAACAAATCAAAAATAGATCGAAGTTCAAGAAAAGCATTTACAAGACTCTTTGAATGTAGAATACAGAATAAATTTGAAAGTGCTCAAAGATGGCAAAGACTCAAATTTCAATACATTTTGTAGGTCGTTCCAAACCCTAGGGGCGTAAAAAGAAAAAGCATGCTTTCCAAATTCAGTGAATACTCTTGAGACTTTTAAACAAAGATGCAGCTGCGATCTGATACCATGACCATTACACTGTCAGAAATAGGGGTACAGTAGGAGTCCATTTCTGTCCCCCAAGATACAATCTACACTAACATACCCCATAGGGCTTATTATTGGACCTCAATGTACATATTGCATTAAAAGGTACATATATGTACCATTTATTTTAAAGGTTAAAGGGTTAGTTCGTCCAAAAATGAAAATTATGTCATTAATAACTCACCCTTATTCTGTTCCAAACATGTAAGGCCTCCTTTTATCTTCGGAACACAGTTTAAGATATTTTAGATTTAGTCCGAGAGCTCTCAGTCCCTCCATTGAAGCTGTGTGTACGGTATACTGTCCATGTCCAGAAAGGTAAGAAAAACATCATCAAAGTAGTCCATGTGACATCAGAGGGTCCGTTGGAATTTATTGAAGCATCGAAAATACATTTTGGTCCAAAAATAGCAAAAACTACGACTTTATTCAGCATTGTCTTCTCTTCCGGTCTGTTGTGAGAAAGAGTTCAAATCAAAGCAGTCTGGATATCCAGTTCGTGAACGAATCATTCAGTTCACCAAATCGAACTGAATCGTTTTAAACGGTTCGCATCTCTAATACACATTAATCCACAAATGACTTAAGATGTTAACTTTTTTTTAATGTGACTGACACTCCCTCTGAGTTCAAACAAACCAATATCCCGGAGTAATTCATGTACTCAAACAGTTCACTGACTGAACTGTTGTGAAGATGAACACAGAGCCGAGCCAGATAACGAACAACAGACTGACTCGTTCACGAGTGAAGAACTGGTTGCATCGGTGTTCGGATCACCAGTAGTTCTTTCGGACAGTTCGATTCAATAAACCGGTTGAAGAAAACAGTTCGGTCTGACAGAAACGGTTCTTGACTCGTGAACGAGTCAATGTTTTTTCCGTTATCTGGCTCGGCTCGGTGTTCATCTTCAGTTCTCTCTACACAGCAGTTCAGTCGGTCTAAACAATTGCATTATTGTTTTGCAGCAACATTTGCGCAATTCTGATACAACTCTTGATCTAGCAGATGACTGAAAGATCTTGATTAAATTTCTTGATTATATGTTTGAAGTGAAGAGTTCTTGGCTTAGTTTTTAGAGAGAACTGCTGTGTATTCACTGCTCTGTTGCACTCTGAATGGGTTAAATGCAAAGTATGAATTATGAGTACGGGTCACCATACTCAACTGTATGTCACTTTTACAAAAAAAGAGATAAATCTAATTATGCAAATGCCACCATACAACGCTTCAATATTAAGGAAAAAATGGAGTATTAATTAAAAGTTTTGGAATTAGGCATTTAGCCATAAACATTTGTCATGTGATCCTCAACAGTGGTGAAAATTATTATTCATACTGCAGTGCATTATGGGAGTAATTCATGTATTGCAACATGAAGCATTTTGTCACCATTGTAGAGATTCATATGCTGGTTCTTGATATATGTGTGTGTCTAAGAAGCACTGAAGTGCAAACCTCTGTGTTACAAATGAAAAAAAAATTATATCCTGTAAATATTAGAGCAATCCTTTTTTGTATGCATGCTGCAGTTTCACTGGAATTATTCAAAACCTAAACATGCAATAAGAAAGAAAAAAAAAACTAAGATATAATTAAATCAGCTCATCGTGACTATATGTTATTCATATGTCACTGTTTTGTGTTCTCCACAACACCACATGCAGAGCTACAGAGAGAAATC
Organism: Carassius auratus; assembly: GCF_003368295.1. Taxonomy (NCBI): domain Eukaryota; kingdom Metazoa; phylum Chordata; class Actinopteri; order Cypriniformes; family Cyprinidae; genus Carassius; species Carassius auratus. Next base: position 83,722 of record NW_020524398.1, read on the forward strand.
TAACACAACAAGTCAAGGGTCAAGAGCACAACTAAACTAAACACTGATCTCCATGATGGTGACATAATTTTAACCAATAAAACAACAAAATCTGATCCTCTGTAATTCTCAATAACAGCAGGTGTTAATCATTAATGCACAATCATCATTTAATTAGTCACTTAATTATATAATTCTTATATTATATCACTCTCATTATATCACTCTTTGATGACTTGGGATTTGACTCAAGACTCGTTTGTGACTTGGAAGGAATGACTTGGTTCCTCCTCTGGTGAAATCGGCTGCTGAGTTAATGGGTGGAACAAAAATATGGCAGGACTTTTACCCTTTGGCACCTGGATTACCCACCTCTGGTTCTTACAGGGCTTTCAACCAAGAAGGTCCTTCAAAAAATATCAGACGCAGGGATAGAAGTAACCGAAGTCGAGATGTACTGCATTCTGAGTCTATTCCATTGTTTTGGCAAATCAAGTATCTCTATAACATAAACACCATGTGGATCCTTTGTGGAAAAATGTTGAATTCTCTGTCCTATGAGCATCACTTTCATGTATGTAGTGTCAAGGCTGATAAAAAAGGACTATACTGAAACCAGGAGATGAAATGGATTTTCAGGCAAATTAAACTCACTCAGTAGATGATCATTAGATGATCATTAGATCAATAGACATTGTTTTTAAAATGAAAAGGATTTAGTAAATTCAGATTTTAATTCAGCGTGTGTGTTAATATATACATATACATATATCTCATTATAGTCAACGATTGTTCCCTTTTCGAAGGGTGAATTTTTGTACTGTTAAATAAAGTTACACAATTGTCACCACAGGTACAAAATTGGTCTCTTAAGGTACAAATCACAAGGGTACAAAAGCTGTACCCTTGAGGGTACTGCCCCAGTGACAAGCTATTGTACCCCTAAAGATACAATTATGTACTTTATTTTCTGAGAGTGTAGTATGAAAAGTTAAAAACTTTGTAATGTAAGCTGGTAATTTACCAAGGAGTGCCTTTGCAATAAATACGTACATGTGTAAATTTCTCCTATGATACAAAGAGGACCATGGTAAAGATTCATACAAAATACAATGATGCGTACGGTATTCTGCACTGAATACAAAACGTAACACTGCATGATAGACAGAGTCCAATTTCCTTAGTACAGAGGAAGCTGCATGCATGTAAACAAGATCACCATAATCAATTATTGTTAAAAAAGTACTCTCAACCAGCTTCTTTCGGGCCTCATAGGGAAAACAATTTTTAAAACGATAGAAAAACCCTAATTTTGATTTAAGCTTCTTCAACAACTGATCAGTGTGAACATTAAATGCTAATTTTTCATCAAGTCATATACCTAAATGTTTATAAGAAAAGACTTTCAATTTCTGAACCACATAAAGTTGAAATTGTTATGTCTTTATCCTTACGGTGAGTACGGTTAAAAATCATATATTTTGTCTTCTTTGAATTTAAAACTAATTTTAGTTTATCCAACTAATATTGTATAGCATTAAATGCTTTTTGTAAATTCATCAGAGCTTGATTTATAGATGCTGCTGCTGCTGTATAAATAGAGTCATCAGAATATAGATGTACATTAGCAGAATCTGCTCCTGAGTCCAAATCATTTATAAAAATAGAGAATAGGATAGGAGATAAAATAGATCCTTGTGGAACTCCTTTTTTAACTTGAAGAAAAGGAGAATTATAATTTTCTATATTCACACATTGAGTTCGTTCTGATAGATAATTATCAAACCATTTCATAGCAGCTTCACTAATACCTATAGATCTAAGTTTCTGTAATAATAAAATGATCAGAGTTGAAGGCTTTTGAAAGGTCGACAAATAATGCGGCACAGGACTTTTTACAATCTAAAGAGTTTATAAGGTCATTTGTAACTAATAAAGCTGCAGTTAGGGTACTATGATCTGTTCTAAAGCCTGACTGGTGGTCGTTAAGAACATTATTATCTGTTAAAAATTGTTTTAATTGATCGTTTATCAATGATTCAAATAATTTAGCTAAGAGTGGTAATCTAGAAATAGGATGGTGGTTGGTAGGATCTGAAGGATCTCCACTTTTTAAATGGGAATAACTTTTGCCAACTTTCACACTCTCTGAATAATATTTGAAATTAAACTTAAATTAAAAATAGAAGCAATTGACAATACCAGCAGCTATTTTTAAAAAATAAGGCTCAATTTTATCCACCCCTGCAGATTTTTTGACATCGAGTTTCACTAAAGCATTATAAACCTGGGATGTTGTAATAGGAGAGAAATTAAACACCTGCCTGGGACCATGTTTATTAGAGACAACTAATTCTGTAGAGACACCTAAATCAGACTCATAACTTGAGCTTGCAGTAAAAAAAATTATTAAAAGATTCAGCAATATTCGCTCTATCTCTAACAATAGTTTGATTTAACAATTAAGTGATCTGGAATAATATATTTTTATGATATGCTACATGGAACTAAATTCTCGAGACGAGATGAGATAAAATATGCTACTAAATAAATACACATTGTGATAGAGAATAAGAAGCTGATGTTACCATGTTTAGCGAGCATAGTCTTTTACATCGTTTATAAATATTTCTGCCTTGTTTAGTGATTATAATCCACATCAGATTGCGTTATTTCAAACACTCGCTGCTGACTGAAAGTGAGTTTTGAGCTCCACTTATTTTAAAAAGTCTGGTGTTATAGCTTGTATCTTTCTGAAATGATCTTTGTGCTGACACTCTTCAGACGGGGAGAAACTCCACCTTTGTTCATAACACCTCTAGCCCCAACTGGCCCGCTTTGGCCCAAGGTTTTTGTCGGACAAAAAACCCTGGCCATTGGCCCAGAGGAAGCCCCGACGAGGCACGATCAAGCCCCGGATGTGACAGTGGAAACGCGACTGGCCCTGGCACGCACTAGTGCGCCTGGTTTAAGCTCGACAGTGGAAACGCGTTGTAACGGATGAGCAGTTTATTAATTCATTGGTTCTGAACTAATGAATCATGGTTCGTTGAATCTAAAACAATGCAAACCCAAAGCTTTAGCTTTTGAATTCAGGCATATAAAAAAAACTATCTCTAAGCTAGATGACTGGCCTGGCACCAGCATGGCTGGATCTAAATTACTTTATGACTTCCTTATGGCACGACGGCAAATTCCACAGTCACGTGAGCAGCCTCAAAGGAGAAACGAAACACATTCCACAATACACACACATAAGCACACACACAAACCTTTCTGTAAGTCCTTAATAAGATGTATTATGATAGGTTTGTGCTGGGTTAACAGGGTTAACCAGTTATGCGATGGTTATGATTTTCTGATTTACAACTTGGAAATGTTTCTCCTAATGAATGTTCTCAAATAGAGTCATGATTCTGTAACCCCACTCCTGACCAGTTTAAATGTGTGTAATTATGCATATGAATGAAACTTTGTTTCCTCTACCTTTACATGTTATATTTTTATCTGTTTACCGTCATGCTTTGACGGACTAACTCATATAAAGGAAATTAATGTAAATTGTATTAATCCGGAATTACCAATTTGCTAGAATATAACTGCTGAATTCTAATAAGCTATAACTCACGCGAGTGGGTGTTTCCCCAGAGACAACAGAACCTTTACCCCATTTCAGATTGCGGACATTCATTGGTTGTTCGCGCAAACAGAAGCGTGAACCAGTCAAGCCATAAGAACTGAAACCAGCTCGTTCCTCCTCCTCCTCTCTTCTCTGCACTTCTGTCGGGTAGTTGATCTCAGCATTGCAGCTGAGAGAACAGCCTGTTCTCATGGCTTTTCTTTTCTTTTCCTTACTAAGTTTATTCTCATATTCACCTCTCCTCATGAGGGAGATGAACTCTGAATCATTTCGTTCTGTGAAATATAAATTTTTGCCTTACTGTGAGATTATTCTGTGATCTCGCCTATGTCTCTCTCATTCTCTCTCACTCATTTTCTCTCTCTCTCTCTCTCTCTCTCTCTCTCTCCCTCATTTACTCTGTGTGATTTGTAATTTGATGTATTATTAGTTCAATTATTAAAATCCAATATATATTCACGATTGCTTCTGTCTAAAATGTTCACATTATGAGTCAATGAAATGTTTGATCTTAAGTTACAAAGCTCGTTACTTTTCAGTAACCAAAATTTCATAAGGATAGGAGAATGGTTTCATGGCCACAAACTATTTTTCCTTGAATTATAAGAAGTGATAACTTTATTGAAAGTTGATAAATTAATCTAGCAGCTGTTTGCTGGACAAACCACTGTTTGATTTGTGGTAATTCACAGTAAGAGATATCACTATAATTGATATGAAGAATGGAATATTGACATATTAAGGAGTAAATTACAGTGCCTTGTAATGAGTTATTGATCTATACAACTGACCTATTTTGCATCTTCAATAATTTTAATGTAACTGTCATGAGATATATATATATATATATTAATCATACTCCTGATTATTAAGATTCCCTATATATCATTTCAGTTAATTTTAATGTACAACCCAGTGCGGCTACAGCGGCTAGTGACTGTTGTGGCTCTGTCAAGTGCACAAACATTGATGGTCCACACCAACTATTGACAGAAACAAACACACTACAACCAGAGAAGAGCTCAGTTTTCAGACTTGTCCTAGGGACCTCAGACTTGGACATTTTGAGCCGTTTACATCATGGCCTGTTTTCTTCAATCTTCTTAGATTCCTCTCTAATTTTGCTTAAAAATGTCTAACTAGGAGTCTGCTTAAAAGTGATTCGGGACCAATCTGAGAGCAACTCTGAGCGAGGAAAAGACAAAAACTTTTATCTTAGTCAGGAGGCGGGGCTGACCGTTTCTAGGTATGACACGGTCTTTAGAAGGCTGTGTTTGGTTGGTTGTCCAAGAAGGAAATAAAAGAGCATTTTAAAGAGTTGGGTCTATTATAAACCTTCACTTTGAAATTCCAGGCATAATTTTTCCTGTTTTACCATACTCTCTTTCTCTCACACATATTATATGTATTCTGTATTTTTATTTACCGTGCTGTTATACTTAGCATATTTTATAGGAAATGAATGCCGACACAAGGTTCTGAAAGTGCTGTAATTGTTTCAGTTTTCTCTTTGCTTATAGAAGGTTTTGACATACTCAAATCACCACATCAATTTAAATAAAATTAATTATCGTGTCTCTAATTAAATCGGTCACAAACATGATCCCTTCGTGATCTAATGTGTAGGGTTTTATTCACTCACTGTCATGCATTGTGTACAACACATTTATTCTCCCTCTTCATGTTTCTTCAATTTTCTCCACTGATAAAAAAAACTCTGCACCCCGACCTCCTGAACTCCCCTTGTGTTCACGTGTTAATATTTATGAATAGATTAAATGAAACAGGACAAATTTAATCTTGACAAACTATGTATCATTATAAAGATCTAAGCCTCAAGCGTCGACGACAGATCGCTGTTTTTCAAAGGAAAGCTTATAAAGACTATTTGCTACATTTGTGTAAGCAGTACACATCAAAACATGAAGAATGAAAATGCAGTACATACCAGATTCGTCGTAATAACGAGTCAAACACATCCACAGCTGTAAATGGAATAACTCATGATCAGAAACTGCATCTTGGTAGTAAAAAAAAAACTGCATGATTTTGTAGCGTACAATGTCACAAACAGAATGAGATGATCTACCAAAAAAAAAAAGTGAAAGAAAGACGGAAGATATTTTTTTAGTTGGGGGTGGGGGGACTATACATCGTCTCAGAAAAATGGTTGCAGGAATCTCATTTATCATGGTATCATCTTCAGATTTGAAATAGAAACTCATGGGACATGTGACTATCAGCCCAATACTTTTGCTCCAAGATTCATTTTGTGTATTTTTATATCAAATAAAAAAAAAACATTTCAAGGCACTTCAGTGTCTATAACTTTTAATAATTTTGAAATCAAATCTGGTTGATGAAAAGTAAAGCCCAAAGAGTCTTCTTTTCAAAAATTATGTGTGTAACATACTGAAGTAAAGAACTGTTAAAAATGTTAAGTTAGGTAGAGCACTTTCAGCTGTGAGTCCCATAATGGGGGGTACTGGCTAAGGCTGGGCAATTCTGACTCGTGCAACTCTTTTTCGGTTCGGGACGATTTTCAGCATTTTCGTGCATTGTTTGTCATGCAGTGTACAAGGGGAAACGAGACGCGATTAACCACTCCCGACCGGCAATCGGTTGGTCGGATGGATTTCTGACATGTCAGAAATTTTGGTCACCTCTTGTGAGGTATTGCACTATTGAAGCCCTATTATCCCTCACTGCGCATGCGCGAAACTATAAACGAAACCATGGTGACACGGCGTGTAGTGTGGACTGAAGTGATGGAGGGAAAACATGGAGTTTTGCCAAAAAAAAATAAAAGAGGGAAGAAAGCGCCTGCTTACCTCCAGTTCGCATTGCAAAATGGATAAACCATATAGGCCACGTCTTCCGAGCTACCTGCGTGTCTATATATGCCGACACCTTTTTTTTCCTTTTTGGACGTTTCAGCACACAGATTTGCGCATATCACCAAAGCAGTGCGTTTATTCGGGGAAAGCATTTTTATTCTGAAACAGCCACAAACATCCGGGCTCTGAGGGTGTCAGGAATCATACGACAGAATCCAGTAGCCAGTAGTAACAAGGTTTAATGAAACAGTCAGTAGACCAAACAGAATTGCTGGCAGACATGGGGCACCAAGCAGGTCCTAGGAAACATGACAACTGCAGTGTAGACTCCAAGCAGGGCAGACAAGAAATGTGATGTGCTGTGACGATCCTCAAACATAGGCAGACCACAGTTCAAGCAGACATACAAGCTGGATCTCCGTGCAAACCAAGAACAGGAACAGAACTGCACAGAACAGAGACAGCAAACCAAACGATCTGACACTGAACCTGACTGACACAGGCCTACATATAGGGCTAATAAATGAGACACACTTGCGACTGATCTGATTGCTCATCAGCGCAGCTGGCGCTGATAGGCAATCAGATCAGTGCAGTACACACAAAATGAGCAAGCAAACCTGCGAACCGTGACAGAGGGATCCTACGTGTTGATTCGGTTGATTTCCCACTTATAGTGTGAACAGTCAAATCGCAACTTGACGATTGGACCGTACAGTGAGCACATAAAAATCGTGAGTTTTGGCTTTACATTGCATTCGATCTACTCGTACAGTGTGAGTTGGTACCTTGCCAAAATCGCACAGAAATTGCACAGTGTATGCCTGCCTTAACAGGTGTCCTTGTCAGTACTCCTGACAATTTGGGACCTTAAGAGCTCTTTTAGGGGTTAAGATGCAGCTGCAGTGATTTGGCCTGAAAGCAGGTGAAGTGAGAGAGACCATAGACACACAATCACAGCTCTTAAGATATGTTTACGGAAAGGTCTTCCTTTACATTTTTGATAAGTTTTACATATAGACGACAAAATTTACAGTACAATCACATGGAGAGAATTTGACTGAAAATGCTGTATTATTCATGCCAAGCTCGGAGATGTCACTTTGTAAAGAAACTCACAGCCTGTAGACCAAACACGTAATATTCATCTGTGTGATGTCAAAGTCTTCACAAATTAAAATCTTTACACAGAACTCATAACTATATAGTTTACAAAGAAATTGAATTTTGAAAGTCGTTTTTAAAACTTTGATCAAAACAACCAAAAGTTTTCTGTTTTTAGTTTAAAATGGTTTGTAAACGTCCCCTTACCCTTAGCATAAAAAAGTTTATTTTATTAAGTTTACTTAAGTAAAGTTCAAGTATACTTTTAAGTATTCTTTATGTAGCAAGTATACAAAGTGTTCTAGTGTTCTAGTAGTATACTTGTAAGTGTACTGTTTCAATACTCCTTGGGACTAAATCGGCCCACTTTCTAGTATATAAAATATACTTTTAAATATACTTTAAGTATAACAGTAGCAAACTCTGAGTACACAACTAGTTTACCTCTATGTTTATAGTTTGTACTGCAATTATAATAAAAGTGAACTTGATTTGCTGATAGTTTACTAATTAAATGTATATCATACTTTAAGACTACTATGTCCCTATTTAGGTTTGAATTTGTATACATTTTGTTACATGAATATTTGGACATGCAAAACATACAAAGAAAGAACAGTGTATCTGCTTGTAAACAAAAACATTTCATTCTAGCTTCATGCATTCTTTTCTTAAACACTTTAATGTGGGTAAGTTACAAAAAAAAAAGCTGATAGATGCAGGCTATGCACACTTTAACTACACAGAAATTCTTGCAAAATTCCAATCAGACAACGGATGAGGAGATTTCACTCAAGAGCAATTGATGACATGGCTGAGAAGAAAATATTTAAGTGTAGGTATTATTATGTTTTTTATGACCTAGATGTACATTTTACCAGTTGTTACCTACAGTTTATACAAACATTATGGTCATCGACCAGTGATTGATATCGCAAACATAATAATAGCGGTTAGACGTTGGATTTTGGTTGAAAATCGGGTTGATGTCTAAATCCAATGACTGTTTGACGTCAAGCTCCAATGTTGGGCAGATGCTGAATTTTGGCTGGAATACCCCCCCCCCCCCCAAAAAAAAATAAAATAATGGTGAAATGCATGGCAGTACACGAATTACCAGCTTAACTTATTACTAACCAATTTGACTTTATTTCTGTCAGACGTCTACAGAAGTTATTTTTGTAAATTAACAGAGCTTTAGATGTTGATGTTTTATTTGAAAATGTTTGGTCACCATTATTGTGATCAGTGTTTGATTTAGTTGTGTAATTTGACTCTTGGCTTAGTAAGTTTGTGGTTCCTGTAATAGTGTTTACCAAAACACATAATTTGTTATAAAAGGAGCCATACACAAAGATAAGGTGATATAGTTTTTATCATCATGAAGAAAAATGATTGAGGAAAATTATTTTTATTGGCATTGTGTTTGTGTGATTATTTCTGCTGAACTGAGAGTGAAGAGTGTGTTGTTCTGCAGGTTGAATAGTTGTGGCGTCACAGATGAAGGTTGTTCTGCTCTGAGTTCAGCTCTGAGATCAAACTCCTCACAGCTGAGAGAACTGGATCTGACTGAGAATAAAGTAGGAGATGCAGGAGTGAAGCTGATCTCTGATGCACTGAAGGATCCTCACTGTAAACTGGAGAAACTGTGGTAAGAAAATATTCAATATTAAGCTTGAGTGAAACTATTATGTACAATAGGGTTATATTAAATTCGAAAAACATTACATTAGAAAAAAAACTTGCTTTGAGTTCATATAATGCAAATGGCTAGTAACGTCAGTTTATGCTTCAAAGGAAATACAAAACAAGCACCGCTATAATCCAGAAAGATCCATGTTTGTAAATCAATGTCTTTCAAAGCAAAACAATTGTTGTAAGAAAAATATTTATATTTTTAACTTAAAATTAGTGCTTCACAGCTTTTAGTATAATATGCACCTTATATTTCATTATATGGGCTCACAGAGATTCAGTATTTTTCTTCATTTGAACAATCTTCATTTGTGTTAATGTTAGCAACTTAGCGATTTAAACTATATACCGGTATTTCAAACTACAGTTGGAAAAGTTTTTTTCAAAAGCACAGATTAATTTGCAACACTGCTTGAACAAGCTTTTAGACTGAATTTGCAATACACGTGTGTGTGATCTTACCGTTTGTTTTTGCTGATCTGAGAGTGAAGAGTGTGTTGTTCTGCAGGTTGAGTAAGTGTGGCGTCACAGATGAAGGTTGTGCTGCTCTTAGTTCAGCTCTGAGATCAAACTCCTCACAGCTGAGAGAACTGGATCTGTCATGGAATGATCTAGAACAGTCAAGTTTGAACCTGCTCTCTGCTTTAAAAGATGATCCATGTTACAAACTGGAGAAACTGATGTAAGTAGTAATGATCCATATATCACATGATAATGTCATTTCAACTCAATCTCCAGTGCAGATGTGTGTCAGCAGTAATGCCCCATAATGCATCTCTTACTGTGTTTATTCTGTACTGACAGGTACTAAACATGGAGAATATGGATCAGGACAGACACATTGAATCCAACAGATTCATCAGAACTGAAGTCAATGATCAAGCGCTGATGTGTGTGAGTTACAGGAGTTTAGAGACACTTTCACTATTACTTGGATTTTAACAACAGCAACTGCGCACAGACAAACCCCAAAGTTTGTAAAGGGTCTGCTACTTTTATTTGATTTTATTTTATCTACTCACAATAAAAACTCAAAGCTGCAGAAAAACAGGATGCTCTTTCTGATGCCTCCAATCTCCTTTTTATCTTAAAAATGAACAATGTAGATAAGCATGTACATGTTTTTTTTAGTTATGATATTTCAGACCTTACATTGCCATTTACACCTTACATCAGACAGCAGAGGATTTGTAATATTTAGAATGAAATATGTTTTGCTTGATATATAAACACCTTTTTAATATATCTAAATATCGAAAAACAAGTATGTGTATTTTACACTGTATGATATGATAAAATCTAAATTGTATATGTTGTATGAGATGTGTGTGTGTATATATACTAATATTATTGTAACAATTTGTTCTTAATACAGTGTAATGACACTGTAGTCATTAATAATAATATCACCAGGACCTAAAACACATCTGAGGATTAAGCTCTGATATGTTTAAAACAATCTTTATTAGGGGTGTAACGGTACGTGTATTCGTATCGGATCGTTTCGGTACAGGGCTTTTGGTACGGTGCACGTGTGTACCGAATGCAATATTTTGTGGGAGAAACATATGCATTTTCGTGTTTCTAAACGAACATATTAAGTGGCGGAAGTCTCCGCGTTCAGCGCAAATCCTGCCCTGCAGCTTATTCTAAGGCCGGTGACACACTGGCTGCGTGGCGTGTGCATGGCTTTTCTGCTGCGTGACGGCTGCTTCGCGTTTTCTGTGTCTTTTACACACCAGAATCGTTCCTGACGCGGCGCTGGTGTGCTGCTGCTACTGTAGGTGACATAGAGGGAAACCGCCAACAGTGTTTTTTTTTTTTTTTTTTTTTTTTTTTTTTTGCGTACCGTAACACCCCTAATCTTTATGATATTTCAGATGATTATATTGTATATGAATGTAAAGTATTTTTTGTACATAAGATTTATTAAACTCTTCCTCAGTGAAGTTGAGCTGAGTTTCATTTGTAGGTGAATCCTGGATATTGATGGTTTTTAATGTCTCTTGTCAAATATTATGGTCACGTTTGCTCATCTGACAAGGAAAAAGTTATTTTTATGACATAACTCCAATTCTTACAACATTTTTATTTTCAAGAAAGTTGTGTGTGAAAAGCAGAATATTGTAGAAATATTTGTATAAATTTACCAGAAATCTAATGCATTAACTCTTGATCAAATGACATAAAATACCATTATTTCCCTGCAAACACAGTCAAACTAACAGTAGCATAACAATCATTTTGCTTTGTGAAAGAAAAATTATATATCATATTATATCAAATGGCATTAAATTAAGTAATGGATTAAAAATCAAAATCTCTAGGGCCTCAAAACACGCAACCTGAGGGTAAACCAATAAAAAATAAGTTTTTAGGTTCAACAGACACTGATGGCAGTAATAGTTTAAATTGTCAAACACCAAACAGAAAAAGATTTTCAAATGATAGTCACATCTGGGTTTTCTGGGACACATCGATTGATTGGCACTCTTCTGCTTGCCCTGACATCCACACATCCACCTGTGGATCTCATTTTAATATAGTTTTAAGTGGATTAATCATAGTAGGCCAGAGTGCAGTCTGGACGAACCTAAACGGTAATTGTTTTGATTAAGATGAGCTTATTGGTGTAGAACTGTATGACACTCTAGTTGTTACTCTGTCAGTAACAACTCGGCAAAAAATCAAATACACTGAATAACACTTAATATGCTTTCCTGGCTTCAGACTCTGAATAATAAAACAACACGGTCAGAATCATACGACTCGCTGGCTGATACTCCACTTAGCAAGAATGATATCACTGCAGGTCAGACTCAAGCTAATGAAATAATGCAGTAGCTCTTTCAGGTAGGGTGACTAGACGTCCCAAAAAATTCGGGACAGTCCTGAAATCTAAACTGTTGTCCCAAATCCCGAATCTGGCCCTAATTGTCCCGAAAATTTTACTAAAGTAAAATCTTGAGGTTGAGTCGTCCTGCAACCAGTCCCCGCCGGCTGCTCATTGGCTGTAGCATCTTTTTTCTAAGTTGTAATAAAATACCGTAGTCCGTAGGTGGCTAGGCACGAATTTAGATATTCATTTATCTAATTAGTCTATATACACAAAGACAATACGACCTTTTTGTCACCTTTTTGTTTTAAAGCTTGATTAAGAGAGCGCAGTTGCTGCAGCTGCGAGGAGGACAGTGATGCTTCAAGTCATATCCCAAGTCCTCAAAGGGTTAAAGTTAATGAGATAATTAAGTAACCAATTAAATAATGATTGTGCATTAGTGATGAACACCTGCTGTAATTGAGAATTACAGAGGATCAGATGTTAATGTTTTATTGGTTAAAATGATGCCACCATCATAGAGATTAGTTTTTAATTTAGTTGAGCTCTTGACTCGTTGTGTCGTATCTCTTTAATGTAGCTTTTGCATGAGTTGCTGTAAAGCAGAAAGAAAATATTAATTGTCTGTATGTGATACGCTAGTATTCATGACCTGGTCTAATTACAGTAAAAAAATAACATCTGTTTAGTTTGAGTTTTGCATAATTGACTCAGTAAAACTACAGCATGCAAAAAAATTACAGTTGCTGAATTTTAAGCTTATGAAGTGAATGCAAAATTGGAGCTCCACTAATCGATAGACACACACAGACATAAAGAACCAGCATATGACTCTCAACAGTGGTGACAATCAATAACATGCTGCATGCTGGGTAACACCATAGTAAAAACTCGTCATGCACTGCAGTATGGAAAACTGTCACCACTGATGAGGATCGTGTGGTAAGGTTGCATGTCTAAAAGCCTGAACTAACAGCTCCCCTTTTTTGTCTTTCAATGTTGAAGCATTGCGCTGGTGTTTATAGGAGGAGCTTTTTCTTCTTTTTTTACTTCAGTAAAAGAGTGTCAATCAACAATCCAAAGATAAAGACTACTGATGTTCAGTCATCATAAGTTATAAGCAGAAAAAATATAAAATAATATGTTATTGCAAGGTTTGATTCAGCAATACATACATGTTTGTTGCAAAAACAACATTGCAATTATTTTGAATCAAACTGCTTTAAATTGCTAAAAGGGTCAAGAGACTCCCTTAAGCAAACCTTGACCACAATTATGGTGGCATAGTGTTTTTCTTGTTGTTGTTTTCAGTTGGAGGCTGTGGCTAAATTCAGTTGTAGTTTTTGTGTTTGTCTTTACTTTTCAGAATCAGAATCAGAATCAGAAAGAGCTTTATTGCCAAGTATGCTTACGCATACAAGGAATTTGTTTTAGTGACATAAGCTTCCAGTACATAGAGACAACAACACACAGAAAAAAAGAAAGAAAAAAAACAGATTTACAAATTGACAAATAAATAAGTGTATAAACAATTGTGCTATAAATGATAATGGAATAGGATTGAGTGAGATGCAGGAATGTTCTAGGATGGAGGGTTAACAAATAAATATAAGGATATTGCAAGTTTTAAGCATAAGTAGGGAACATTTAACTGTTCATGAGGTAGATTGCCTGGGGGAAGAAACTGTTCTTGTGCCTTGCTGTTCTGGTGTTTGCGGCTCTGAGGCGCCGGCCAGATGGCAAAAGTTCAAAGATGGGGTGACTTGGATGTGAGGGATCCAGAGTGATTTTATGAGCCCTTTTCCTCACTCTGGATGTATACAGTTCTTGAAAGGTGGGCAGGGGAGCACCAATAATCCTTTCAGCTGTCCGAACAGTTCTCTGTAGTCTTCTGATGTCTGATTTTGTTGCTGAACCAAACCAGACAGTTATTGAAGTACAGAGGACAGACTCAATGACGGCTGAGTAGAACTGTTTTAGCAGCTCCTGTGGCAGGTTAAACTTCCTCAGCTGGTGAAGGAAGTACAACCTTTGCTGGGCCTTTTTAACAATGGAGTCAATGTGATTGTCCCACTTCAGGTCCTGAGAGATGGTGGTTCCCAGGAATCTGAATGACTCCACTGCAGTCACAGTGCTGTTCATGATGGTGAGTGGGGAAAGTGCAGGTGGGTTTCTCCTAAAGTCCACGATCATCTCCACTGTTTTGAGCGTGTTCAGCTCCAGGTTGTTAAGACTGCACCAGACAGCCAGCTGCTCAACCTCTTGTCTGTAAGCAGACTCGTCACCGTCCTGGATGAGGCCGATGACTGTAGTGTCGTCTGCAAACTTTAGGAGCTTGACAGAGGGGTCTTTAGAGGTGCATTCATTGGTGTACAGGGAGAAGAGCAGAGGGGAGAGAACACATCCCTGAGGGGCACCATTGTTGGTGGAGCAGCTGTTTGATGTGTCTCACTAACTGTTGCCTGTCTGTCAGAAAGCTGGTGATCCATTTACATTTACATTTACATTTAATCATTTAGCAGACGCTTTTATCCAAAGCGACTTACAAATGAGAACAATAGAAGCAGTCAGGTCAACAAGAGAACAACAACAGAATACAAGTGCCATGACAAGTCTCAGTTAGTCTAGTATAGAACGCATAACCAGGTGTATATAAATTTTTTTTTTTTTTTTTTTATTAAATGAAAAAGACAAGAAAAGGAAAAGTACTGGTGTTAGTAGGTTAAGTGCAGGCGAAAAAGATGAGTCTTTAGATGTTTCTTGAAAATGAGTAAAGACTCCGCTGTACGAATTGAGATTGGGAGGTCATTCCACCAGCTGGGCACAGTCCAGGAAAAGGTCCGTGCGAGTGATTTTGAATTTCTTTGGGATGGCACCACAAGGCGTTGTTCACTTGCAGAGCGCAAGCTTCTGGAGGGCACATAGGATTTAACCAGTGAGTTTAGGTAAGTTGGTGCCGTGCCAGTGGTTGTCTTGTAGGCAAGCATCAGTACCTTGAATTTGATGCGAGCAGCTACTGGTAGCCAGTGTAACCTGATGAGGAGGGGAGTAACATGAGCTTTTTTTGGTTCATTGAAGACAACCCTTGCTGCTGCATTCTGGATCATTTGCAGAGGCTTGACAGTACATGCAGGAAGGCCCGCCAGGAGAGCATTACAATAGTCCAGTCTGGAGAGAACAAGAGCTTGGACAAGAAGTTGGGTTGCTTGCTCTGACAGGAAGGGTCTAATCTTCCTAATGTTGTATAAGGCAAACCTGCAGGACCGGGTCGTTGTAGCAATGTGGTCAGTGAAGCTTAATTGATGATCCATCACAACTCCTAGGTTTCTGGCTGTCCTCGAAGGAGTTATGGTTGACGAGCCCAGCTGTATAGAGAAGTTGTGATGAATCAATGGGTTAGCTGGAATCACCAGTAGTTCAGTCTTTGTAAGGTTAAGCTGAAGGTGATGGTCATTCATCCAGCTAGAAATGTCACTCAGACAGGCTGAAATGCGAGCAGCTACCGTCGGGTCATCAGGCTGGAATGAGAAGTAGAGTTGGGTGTCATCGGCATAGCAGTGATAAGAAAAGCCATGCTTCTGAATGACAGATCCTAAAGATGTCATGTAGATGGAGAAGAGAAGTGGTCCAAGTACTGAGCCCTGAGGAACCCCAGTAGCAAGGTGGTGTGACTTAGAAACCTCACCCCTCCAAAACACACTGAAGGATCTGTCAGAGAGGTAGGACTTAACCCACAGGAGAGCAGTTCCAGAGATCCCCATCTTTCTGAGGGTGGACAGGAGAATCTGGTGATTAACAGTGTCAAAAGCAGCAGACAGGTCCAGTAAGATGAGTACCGAGGATTTTGAAGCTGCTCTTGCTAGTCGCAGGGCTTCAGTAACCGAGAGCAGAGCAGTCTCAGTTGAGTGGCCACTTTTGAAGCCAGATTGGTTGCTGTCCAGGAGGTTGTTCTGTCCAAGGAACATAGAAAGCTGGTTGAACACAGCCCGCTCAAGTGTCTTTGCAATGAATGGAAGAAGGGATACCGGTCTGTAGTTTTCAAGAAGCGCTGGATTTAGAGATGGTTTCTTGAGCAGTGGGCTTACCCGAGCCTGCTTGAATGCTAAGGGAAATGTTCCAGATTGTAGAGAGGAGTTGATAATGTGAGTAAGTGAAGGTATGACTGAAGAAGAGATCGCTTGAAGGAGGTGAGTGGGGATAGGATCAAGTGGACAAGTAGTAGGATGATTGGACAGGAGAATTTTGGAGACGTCCATCTCTGAGAGTGGGGAGAAGGAGGATAAAGAGTGTGCATCAGTCCACAGTCCACTGTCCACTGACAGATAGAGCTAGGAACAGAGAGCTGGGTCAGTTTGGTCTGAAGGGCTGTTGGGATGATGGTGTTGAATGCCGAACTAAAGTCCACAAATAGGATCCTCACATAAGTCCCTGTTTTGTCCAGATGTTGCAGGATGAAGTGCAATCCCATGTTGATTGCATCATCCGTGGACCTGTTTGCTCGGTAAGCAAACTGGAGGGGGTCCAGTAAGGTCCTTCAGATAACCCAGAACCAGTTTTTCAAACGACTTCATGACGACAGACGTTAGAGCCACTGGTCTGTAGTCGTTAAGTTCTGCTATCTTGGGTTTCTTTGGGATGGGGATGATGGTGGAGCGTTTGAAGCAGGAAGGCACTTCACACAACTCCAGGGATCTGTTGAAGATCTGTGAAAAGATGGGGGCCAGCTGGTCAGCACAGATTTTTAGACAGGCTGGTGTAACACCATCTGGGCCTGGTGCTTTTCTTCTTTTTTTTCTTCAGTGATGTCGATTGTTAACAGCAGATGTTCATCACTTTTGCACAATCATCATTTAATTACTCACTTAATTATCTCATTAACTTTAACCCTTTGAGGACTTGGGATATGACTTGAAGACTTGCTTTTGACTTGAAAGTCCCACCTCTGGCGTTAGCGTTACAGAAAGGTCTGATTTACGCACTGTTACAACAGTCATTGTTTTTTTTTGTTTTTTTTACAATGACATTTGAGTACATGATTTTAATGTTGTTGTTTCTTGTGGCAGACTAAAGAGTAAGGACAGACGGTTGATCTTTGAATAAAAATGTGTTAAGTCAAGGTTTGAAATTCTTTTATTATAGGCTACGAAGTCTAATATCATAAGTCCCCCATCCCATCACCCAAGACCGCAGACATACCCCTTACATATAGTTGTTGTTACCTCAGGGGATGAGGGATGTCATCAAAAAAAACTAGAGTACCGGCACCTCTTTTGGGCCACTTAGAGCACTGATGACGCTGTCAGTAGGAAATATCGATTTACATTTCCAAACATTCATTTTGCCATTCATTTTAATAATCCAGTGATATTTTTGTATATACAAAGAGTCCAAATGGGGATCTTCTGCACTGAATATAAATATTTATCTTATTTGGTGAACAGAATCCACATAAGATCACAAACAGAATTTATTTCAAACACTTGCTGCTGTCTGAAAATGAATTAAATTGAAATGTTTTTAAATGTCTTTGATGCTTGCTGATGTTTACTGATAGCTATATATGAAATGATTCACGGGGCTGACCAATATAGTACTTGTACATAATCCCTTCAATTTCATATCTGAACAACTATGTAGCCGTAACAACTAGAAAATGCATACCTCTGCATGTACACAAATGTAATTATTAGCTCTTAATGAATGTATGTGCACAAATAACCTGGTTCGCTGGACTCTGCCTGGCGACATTATCTTTTGAGTGGTGAAGTTCCTCCCCTCAGTGGTTGAGCTCTAAATGATCAAATGTCAAGAGGTAGGTATAATGGTAGATATAATACAGAGTAATGTTTAATGTAGGAACATTTAAACAGCTTTATACATCTGCCTGTAAGGTTTGGATTTAAACAAGCACATACTTTTAGCTTCACAGATTACTATCATATCAATTACTGTAAATGTTATAATTTATGTAATGAAATAGACTTTTGTTTGCATTTAAATAAAACGTTTCACTTCAAATGTATTGGCAGTTTTCTCCATCCACTCTCTGCTGTCAATGAGTTTTGCAATGCTCCTGTAAAGAAAAAGGATGTCCAACATTCTAGGGATGTAGTCCTTAATGTCAATTAACCTATTTATATCTCATTTTCAAACAATGTCATCTGTGGTTTGTTGATACATAACTGTTCATGCACATCACTGAAATTTTCAATGAACAAAATAAAAGTTCATGAACAATAATGAAAAAGAAAAGAAAAAAGATAACAGTTTAAAACAGAACCACTGTAATCTTTGAACACATTCTAAACATTTCCATAACCTGAATGTGTCAATGTACGGTCAAATTCCTACTTGTTGCATAGAGTTGAGAAAATAAATTTCTTGTGTCTTTGGTTTCATTATCTGTAAAATGCACATGCAATGCTCTACACAAACATCTAAGTAATGGTTTATGTAATTTAATGCCAATGTGCAACTAAACTTAATTCAACAGCACATTGTTTAGTATTGGATAAAGGTAAAATTACAACTTACCTAGTTCTCATATGAATTCTATTACTTACACACAGTAGCCAGTGGCCAGGTACCCAAGCTGGCAGAACTACAAGTTCTGTCTGTCCGACATTAGTCTAAAATATGTAGAAACATATCAGAGCCAAGGAAATATATTGTTTATATTCAGTGATAGTACAATCATTCACAAGATAAAACATTTCAGAACTCACCGGAAGGGACAACTCAGGGAAACAAGAATGTGGCAGAAGCCAGGTCACTACCACGTAGGAATTAGCAACATACACATTATCATCTTTTAACAAAGAAACAATTATCAGATAAATACAAATTTATCCTGTTTTCAATAAAATCTTTTAGACTGCTACCTTACCACTTTAAAAGCAATGTGCTCTACAGTTCTTTAGGCAACAGTTCAAAATCTATAATTTTTTAATAAAACATATAAAATGAGTTCCTTTGATATTTTTCCATCTCATTTTACTGATAAAAATTTATTTTACCATTGCTTCAACTTCTTCTGACAGTCCTAAAGACAACTAATCAGAACGCTACAGCACAGTTGATCCCACAGAAACAATATGTTCCCCCGGGTCACGGTTGGGGTTCAAAACATGTGCAACCTGAAAAATAATTATTAGAGCAGTACTTTTTTGTGTGCTGTAGTTTCACTGAGACAATTATTCAAAATCTAAACTTATGAAAAAAAAACATATATTTTTCTCTACCACATATAGAGCTACAGATGATTAAATCCATCTTAGATCCTTTGTGATCTATTCCACACTCCTTACAAAGGGCCCTTATTTCCTCAGTCTAGCCAAAAAGAAAAAATGGCAACAAAATTATTATACATGACAGAACAAAGCATCTTAATATATTAGCAAGATGAAACCATACCCGGAGATTCAGCAGCTCATCAGCAAGCCTTTTTCTGTAATTGGTATGTCATCCTCAGTTGAGTCTTGTGAAACACAAAGCTTAGCATACACTGTATTGAGAACCATGTTGGATGACCTAATATGAATGCCAATCCATGGAGCCCAAATGAAGGGCAGAGGTAGATAGTCCAGGGGTCAGTCCTGCCATATGTTTATTCCAGCCATGAACTCAGCAGCTGATTTCATCAAAGGAAGAACCAAGTCATTCCTTTCAAGTCACAAACGAGTATGTGTACACCAGTACACTGAACCAAAAAACGTTTCTTTCGGATGCGTCGATTTGAGAACCGATAAACTGATGATACTGCGCATGCACCGGTTGCATCGGTTTTCGGATCATCAATACACTGAACAGAAAAACGTTTCTTTCGGACGCGTTCGATTCGAGAACCAAGGAGCTGATGCCGACTGACTCTGAACTGATTCTTTTGGTGACTGATTCTGAAGTGATTCTGTGCTAATGTTATGAGCGTGGATTAACCGAAGGCTTGAATCAAGGATAATCTGGCGAAACGTAAGTTCATTTAATAACAATATGTATAGTAAGTGGATCATGGTTTGTTGTAACTTAAATGAGATTGAGAATCATAAATTCTTAGTACAACGTTTAATTCATTGTTCAATAATAAGAACATTAACTACATATATAGTAATTAATTGGGCTGTTCCCCTTTTAAGAATTAATTGCCCATAATGCTCTTCAGATTGAGAGCTCTCTAGAAAGACAGTAAAGAAATGGACACAGCGACCCCATTGGAACTCAATTGAGACAAGTGAAGTCCATTTTTAGCGTTTTTTAGCACTTCCGTTTCTGACGCGCAGACTCAAACGAAACTTGACGATGTCAGCAACCTGTCTGCCAGATGTAAATCTTCTAGTAGCTGTGCGTGCAAACTGCCATCGTTAATCTTGCAGAGACGGCGATCTTGAGCGGGGAGTTCTTTGGCGTGAGTGAGCAGGAGTAAGTATTCTGATTAATTATTTTGTATAGTATTTTAAAATGTAACGCCAGTACGCCATATTAAGTTAATTGCCTGCGAGCTTCTCCTCCTGTCTGTACGGTAATGCGACAGAGAGTCGAGTGGATATGACGCAATCGTTAGCCTATTTTTTACAAAAACTGTTTCTACGGGCCATAATGTAAAATAGAAGGTAATGGAGCCCTTTATACATTGTCGTGTATCTTTAGAAATAAATAATGGACAAACGTAGTCTTTAAATGCCTCAGATGTAAAGTTATTCACTGTCAAAGTGACGCCGAAATGAATGGGAGTCAATGGGAATGCTAACGCAAGTGAAGTTCTGCTACAAGATGGTGGCACCCGGCTGACTTCAACTTCCGGTCGACTTCCTTGCCGCCTGCTAGAAGTGAACTTAGTATGTGTATGCTGCTAAAGTGAACTCATTCTCTGTAAAACTGTCTGAAAGTAAACAAGTTCTTTGTTTTAATTTGAGTCGTCAGTAGGGGTGTAACGATATTTCGCAGTACGATATTTCGCGATGCAAAAATGTTACGATATGTATCGTAAAATGGTGGCGATACTTTAACGATATGACGGCAGTCTAATCCTATTGGTTGAGCTGCTGACGTGACTTACTCTGCAACAGCGCCATGTGTGGTTTCCTCAAAGTTGAAGAACTCGCTCAAGCTGAACATTAGTTGAGAAACATGAGTTCGGTTGAAACTGAAATTGAAGATGCCCCATCTTCTTATAAATCCGAAGTCTGGCAGCATTTTGGCTTTCCAGTCACGCGACAGGACGACGGTAAAAAAATTACAGACAAAACACAAACTGTTTGTAAACACTGTAAAACAAGACTGCCATACACAACGTCAAACACTTCGAATATGATGTGCCATTTAAAACGGCATCACAACAACAAACTTCTGCAAACTCCTTCGACAAAAAGAGTAAAAGAAGGCCAAACATCTATACAACGCAGTTTTGCTGCAACATGGTCTCAGTCAAGTGCGAAAGCTCAAGAAATAACTAGGTGCATCGGAGTTTTTATTGCAAAAGACATGAGACCATTTTCCGTTGTCGACAATGTTGGATTTCGTGAATTGGTCAGGGTACTGGAGCCCAGGTATCATATTCCGTCACGCCCGCACTTCAGTCAAGAGATAGTTCCAGCCCTGTACTGCGAAGCTAAAGCAAAGGTGGTCGACGGTCTGAAAAAAGCAGAGAATGTGGCAATAACAACGAACGGGTGGACTTCGCGGGCTTGTCAGAGCTATATTACAGTCACTGCGCATGTTATTACAGCGGAGTGGGAAATGAAAAGTTTTGTGCTTCAGACTCGCCCACTTTTTGAGTCACACACTGGAGCTAACATAGCCGGAGTTTTAAAAGTGGCTATACAAGAGTGGGGGCTTGAAAAGGCTCCTCATAGTACTGCTGTTGTTACTGACAACGCACGCAACATGGAGGTGGCAGTGAGAGAATCCGGGTTGTCACCGCATATTAAGTGTTTCGCGCACACACTGAATCTCGCGTCGCAAGCAGGTTTAAATGTTTCTCGCGTGAGTCGCCTGCTTGGTCGCGTGAGAAAAGTCGTGGCTTTCTTTCACCGCAGTGCCACAGCAACAGCTGTGCTCGCTGAAAAGCAAAAGATGCTTGAGATTGCATCACATAAGCTTATCATGGATGTTGTAACACGTTGGAACAGCTCCATGGATATGCTGGAACGCTATCTCGAGCAACAAGCGGCTATAACTGCATCTCTCTTGAGCACAGAGGTGCGCAAAAATGCCCGTCAACTTGATACTCTGGATAGCAACGACATCACTGATGCAGAAGAAATAGTAACCCTTCTCAAACCTTTAAAAAAAGCCACCAGTGTTCTGTCTGATGAAAAGAGCGCCACCCTGTCACTCATTGTGCCCTTGAAATCCATGATCGAGCAGAGCATGACACTGGATGAGAAGGACTCCACAACTATAGCTAACATGAAAGCAGCCATCCTGCAAAACCTCTCAGGCAGATACTCAGAAGTACACGATTATCTGCTAGAGAGCACTGCACTAGACCCCAGATTTCGATCGTTGCCCCATCTGCTCCCTGAACAACGTGAAGAGGTTTTCCACAGGTTGATGGACAAATCAAACCAGTTACAGCAGGTATGTCTCTGCATTACTAATTATTTGAGAATCTGTATTTGCATTTCCATGTTTTGGTTAGCCTTCTTTGTGATGTGGGTGTGTGTGTGTGTGTGTGTGTGTGTGTGTGTGTGTAACTATGCAACTATGCTATACCTCCCCACTCCTTAATAGTGTGTTTAAATATTTTTTAAGGCTGGCACTGTGGAGCAAGCAGATAAGAGGGAGGGAGGTGCCAGTGATGGAGATCCCACTGATGCAGCAGAGAAGAGAGAGATAACACAGAGAGTTGAGCAAGAGCAGCCACCACCTAGCAAAAAGACAGCACTGGAAGATCTCCTTGGTGCAACATTTGCTAAACCAACAGTCTCTCAGTCTAGATGTAGGATAGAAGTAGAGATTGAAATGTACAAAAAAGACACTTCTATTCCCCTCACTAGCTGTCCACTGAAATGGTGGAAAGAAAATGCTCAAGCGTACACTGTAAAAATTTTTGCCGTTAAATAACAGTAATTTTCTGGCAGCAGGGGTGCCAGTAAAGTACTGTTAATTTACAGCTCTTAACCATTAATTTACCACTCTTATTTTTTAACAGTATTTTACCGTAAATTCTACCATGGAAATTAACTCCACTCCCACTGCTTCAAACAGTTCGAGTTTTTAAACTAGCATTCCTACGATGTTAGTACTATGAACTTATTTCATTTGAGTCCACTGAGAAGGAATATTTCTTACACTTAATGTGCAGTAATAAAGTAACTAAATACATGACTTTTACTCAAATCACTGCAGCTCATTGTCAGCTGTATTACACATGTATGTGCTGAAGTACTTAACACAGAGATCACCACTGTATCAGCGACTCCACATTTACTGCCTTTATATAAAGCAGCAGAAAATCAGAATTTGTGGCTCATCATTGACTGAAGCACCGGCTCTACTCTACAGCACAATGGTGAACAACAAAACCATTAAACTAAACGATCTCTCTTGTGCAAACACACATTAATACAGTCAAGTTCAGTATTTACTCTCATTATCAGTGTATGACTTTGCCTAATTTTTTTTCTATGGATGTTCACAAATATTTTAGTTAAATTAACTTATTTTTCATTTGGTAAATCTGACGTTTACATTTTACAGTATATTACTGTTTTTCCTTGACTTGACGGCAAAAAACTGTAGAAAAACCCCTTTTTTTTGCTGGCAACCATTAATTTACGGCAAGAAACAGTAGAAAAACAGTTATTTACTGGCAGCAGGGGTGCCAGTAAATAACTGTTTTTCTACAGTTTGTTTCCTGTAAATTAATTACAGTTTATTACTGTTAAATTATGTTTCATTCTGTTTTTTCTTCATCTTAAATCTTTAACCCTTTAAACCCCACAAGAAAATCCTCAGTTTTAAATGAACACTTATAATGTGTGCACACTACAGAGTGTTAGAGTAACACTGAATCAGTGAAGTTAATGAGATAATTCGGTGATTAATTGATGATTGAGCATTAGTGATAAACACCTGCAGAATCACTGAAGGAAAGAGAAACACAAGAACTACAAATGACTTCAGCCACAGGCTTAGATGAAATCAACTGAATAAAAGAATACATCAAATCTCTCAAGATCTGATTAAACAACTTCTAAAACAGCTTCACCAGATTCACATTACTAACCAGACTGACTTTATTTCTGTCAGATGTCTACAGAAGAACTTATGGAGAGTTAAATAGGTTTAGGTGTTTTTTTCACTACCATGATGGAGATCAGTGTTTACTTTAGTTGGGCTCTTGAACGTGACTTTTCAACAACTAAGGTTTTTTTTTTTTTTCATGCTGTAACAATGCGCCTTTGGAACCTGTTATAGAAAACAAAAGTACACAGAAGAAAATAAATCTGATATTGTTGTTTGTAGATTGACAAGAACAAATACTATTAATTCTGATCTAATCCCATATCTCTTCTCTTATTGAATATTGATACTACAGCATGAGAAGGAACACTGCTGAGCCATAAGTTATGAAAGACTGTTAAGAAAATGTCACTCATAATAAATAACAAAAAACCTTTGCTGAAATTTAGACAGAAATATCAAGAATCAGCGTATGAATCACAACAATGGTGACAATCCACAAAATAAATGAACAGATCAGTTCTGAACATCACAACACATGCTACTAAAACTTAAAACAAATGCAAAATTATAAGCACATAAGAATTCAAGAAAATAAGTGAACAATTCAGGGGCATAATTTATTCATGCCGCAATGCATGCTGGGAATCATGGATGAGTTTTATCCTGTGCTGGTACCCAGCATGCATTGCATCATGAACCTTTTGATTGTCACCATTGTTGAGATTCATATGCTGATTGTTGATTTCTCTCTTTGAGTGTTGTGGGGACTGCTGCCCGAAATACTTTTTAACTAAAACTAGTCGTTAAATCCATAAATACTGGTTATCTCACTACTTTTCAATCTTACTAAATTGAAGTGTCATTGACTCAAATATTTCAACACCAAATTAATATTTGATTATTATAGCAACACTTTAAGTCAGTCTAGTAGATCATGCCTGTTAGAAACAACCATAATCACTTGACTATCAAAATTAATACTGCTGTAACAGATGCATCATAAAGATACAAATACAGCAATAAAACAAAATGTAAAGTGTAAAAGTCAATGATCAGGAGCCAAACTAAAGCAAACACTGATCTCCACAATGGTGATGTCAAACGAAACAGTAACATTATCATCTAAATCTCTTTAATTCTCAATAAGATCTTTTGATCTCTGTTCTCTGATCTGACAGAAATAAAGTCAGTCCGGTTAGTAATGAGTGAAGTTGGTGAAGCTGTTTGTTGATCGTTTAAATCTTCAGTTGATTTCATCTAAAGCTGTGGCTGAAGTCAGTTGTATTTCATGTGTTTGTCTTATGTTTTTTTCTTCTTCAGTGATTCTACTCATTAACAGCAGCTGTTGATCATTGTCTGAATTCACTCATTAGTGTTCATTCTCTCTGTCAGGTGGACTATATTAGTAAACTCATGTAGGGAATAGTGAATGAGGGTGTAGGGTGTGATTTGAAACACAGCCGCTGAGTGTCGAATTTGAACGTTGTTATTTTACGATATATAGCAGCAGGCTACTTCTCGAAAACGATGAATATTACCCAGAATGCACTGTTTAAATGAAAAACAGTATTTTACTGTCGAAATTTGGCCATTTTTTTACAGCGATTTTTAACAGTGTACCCACTTCTTTCCTCTCTTTCCAAGGCGTACCTAACAGTTCCAGCAACTTCTGTTCCCAGTGAACGTGTTTTTTCTACAGCAGGGGATATTGTGAATGCTCAAAGATCCCAGCTTCTGCCAGAAAATGTAGATATGTTGGTTTTTCTGCAAAAAAACCTGTAGGTAAACTAAACAAACCTAGTGTCTATGTTTGAACTTATTTGAACAGAAAACCTTTGAACCTTTTTTTTTATACTGCTTTCAGAAGTTCTGTCTTAGGTTTCTTAATTCTAAGTTCATGTTAAATAAAAAAAATTAAACAAATCAGTGACAGACAGACCTATTCAGTTGGTAATTTGAGTACAGAAAGGTTTTTATTAAACCTTGAAATTTTATATTTTATGTACAACACAGAAAGTTGTTGAAATTTGTTTGTTTTTGAAATAAATCTGTTATTTAAATTTCAGTTTCATTTTTTTAAATGTTGTTCAAAATATCGTGATATGCATCGTATCGTGAACCCAGTATCGAGATACATACCGTATCGTGACCCAAGCATATCGTTACACCCCTAGTCGTCAGAGTTCATTATTGCTTGTTAAGTGAAGAAGACACGACATGGTTTCTGCGCTGATGACACCTAATTTATTTACTTTATATCTTCAAGACTTAAATCCTCGTATGCACATTATTGCTGTTACTGTTTTTGGGTGCGTTGTTGCAAAACTTAATTGTAAACATTTCATGATTATGAGGTTTTTAACTGACTGAAGTTATGATTACTGACATTATATATTTGAATGTTTGATAGACGTCATTACGTTACATCATCACCAATGACGTCATTATGTCGAGCGTAAAAGAACCGGTGAACCGTTTTTTTTCAACCAGTTTTTTTATCGAACCGTCCGAAAGAACCGGTTCGCGGAAAAGAATCGAATTTCCGATCACTACATCAAAGCATAGACAGTAAAAGAAATGGACACTGCGACCCCATTGGATTCAACGGAGAAAAATGAAGTCAATTAGAAGCACTTACTTGCTGTGGGTGGAGCGTACTGAGCAGACTCAAAATGAGCTTGATGACGTAGATGTCACGTGAGCAACCTGTAAGTCTTCTAATCGCTGTGCCAAGAGAAATCTGAATCACCCACCGAATCTTCCAGAGAAGGCGAGTGTGAACAGGAGCAAGTTTTGGTTGATTAATTATCTCTCTTGACTTTATGCCTCCACGTCCCCCTGATAGCCTCATAGACAGTAAAAGATTGCCTGCGAGGTTCTACTCCTGTCCATACGGTAATTTCTCTACTGTGCGACAGAGAGTCGCTGGTTATGACCAGGGGGGCAGGGTGGGACCAATGACCCTGTGGGACCAGAACCATTGACGCCGAATCATATACTAACAATGAAGTCCACTATCATTGCACCACCTCCTGGAGAGAGGAGCCTTTGTAAGAGAGGACCTCTATCTTCGGAAGAGATGGAAAAGAGTTCAGTATCTGGCAAATGAGTTATGGACCAGGTGGAGAAAGGAATATCTTTTGAATCTGTAGCAGAGAAGTAAGTGGAACAAGAGCAGGAGAAACGCTAAGATAAATTATATTGTTCTGCTCCAAGATGACTTGACACCAAGAAATCAGTGGAAACTTGCCAAAGTGATAGAAGTCTTTCCAGGAACTAATGGTTGGATGAGAAGACTTAAACTTCTTGTTAGTAATGCAACACTGGATAGCAAGGTTGCACGCACAAGCAAGTTAGTTTATCTAGAAAGACCCATACACAAAACAGTGTTATTACTTGAAGCTGATTAAAGGGTTACGTTTGATGGGTGATTTCTCTGGGTATACTTAACGTGTACAAAATACCCCTTTGAATGTTAAGTTTATCATATGTTACTTGAGTACTCATAATTTCTATTAGGAATCACACATAGTGTGATGGCGGGAGTGTAATTGCTGCCTCAAAAATGTATATTTTCTGTCACAAAGGGAGTTAAGGATGTATATTTCCTCTAGATGGCGCTTGTGTACTTCAGCACTAATTTACTTAATCTACTTTTGATTATTTCAATTTGTATAATTATATAAATATATATATTAGTATCTGACTTTTCTGCAAACACCATTTAACAAGTATTGAATTAACCCCTTTCACGCGTAAATTTAAAATATTCTGGCTGACCCCCCAGCGTGAGTTTTTTAAGGCGTTATTTAGATGTGTGGCTTTACAGTTTCCATGGTGACTTGTCATTGCTTGTCACGTGACACCACAGCACCAACAGAGCTGAATAAATGATGATCTGCTTTTATGTCATTTTTCCTTTTTTGTTCAAAATATTCACAAATTTGTTAGATTTGGCATGAAATAGCTGATATTCAGATTGTCAAATATATGCAAGTGGAAGTGTTCTGTTGTTTAAACACCTTTATAATGATCGCCAGTGTTTGGGGTAACGAGTTACAAAGTAACGGATTACAGTAACTATATAACTTTTTTGGGTAACGAAGTAAAGTAACACATTTCACTAATAATATTGGTAACTACACTACTTAACTAGACTATAGGAACGCGCTTTCCTGCGTTACAAATGCCGTGTTTGCCTGTGTGTAAAGTTCTGGGCTGGGTTTCCCGATAACGATTGATCTTGTTTAACCCTCAAAGACCGAGACAGCCGCCCGCGGCTAAAAATAACTGTTATTCTTTAATGTTTAATAACTTTAACCAATGTTTAATAACGCTAATCCAATCTGAATGTTTTAAAAAGTGATGTAAAGGAGAGATTCTCCACGTTTTGACGATATCCTATTTATCTCATTTGGATATAGGGCTTGGTCGCCGAGTTGCATTCTGGGACGTGGCGGCCCTGTTGCTAGCCTCGCGAATGTAAACATACAGCAAGTTGAACGAGATGAGATGAATAGAGAGAAAGAAAAAAGATGTTAAAATCGCGAAAATATTGTGGGATTTATAGGGATACACTAAATATGGATGCCAGGGACCGGTATGTGGACAAAATCGGCACTATTAACGGTTTGGATCCATATGAAATTCCCAACAAATAGTGGAGTACCGACGGAGACTTGTTGCCGCACTTGTGCATTACAGATATCTTCGGCTACCTTGTTTGTTTTGTGAGCGCCTACACTTCAGAATAGTTCCGAAACTACAAGTCATTGAAGTCTCGTACAGTTCACAAATGGATGGGTATTTTCCTGTAAAATATCCCGTTAGCTCTTCAATCGGACCTGTCAAGTCACTGTGTTGTTGTCCTGTTGCTACTCCTTGCCCTTCCAGCGAAACAGCTGTTTTCAAAGCATCGTTTTTCTTACTTGAAAGCAACCTTAGCGTGATGTTGGGCTTTTTAAGATAGCGTGGTTGTTATGAGAGCACGATTTCACGCCAATCTGTAACTAAAGTCACGTTAGACCTAGCTTCACAAATCGCTTAACGTTAGTTAATGCAGCAGTTTTGCTGTCAGCAGAGGGATAGCAACAAAAAGATGAATGTTGAAATTTCCCATATTTTGGATGAGTAACCCAAAAAAATTTCCCTTATTTTCAATGTTGACTTAAGCTATATAAATTAATATTCAGATGTTATGGTCTCCGTGGTCGCGCCTCCAAGCAGGAAAGCGGTGGGGAAAGTTAATCCATTCTCATTTTATTTTCCCCATGGCGATTATATGTTGCGCTATTTCACCCCACAATACAGCAACAGTTTACCATGGTTGAAATAGATTTTTAATTAATCAAATTAAGAAACACGGATAAGAGGAAGTATGTCTAAACACTGCGCAATAGTTTGAGTAGCAGTTAAGGAGGCTACCAACGTGACTGCCACGCCAAGTAATGACATCACGACGCCCAAGCCCTATTCACAGATGCTGTAGTGTACGTGATTACATCATCGCATTTTGACAACATTGATTCGTCAGAAGAAACCAATGCTTTCGTTCCTCTGAGCCAAACAGAAATGATTGTAGACGCTTAGTCCCACCCCGTGCCCAGATTGGTTCAAACTGTCCCATATTAAACCAATAAGTAGTCTTTTGAACTACTACTTAACATATTGCTTTGGAAAATGAACGAAAACAAAGTGAAAGTAAAGTCTGTCCTGAGTGCATGAATAAAAACACACAATAACACATTTGCATGAGAAAACTCTCAGAAAAAGCACTAAAAACACTTGACAGAGTACTCTGACATAAAACAAATCAAAAACAAGGATGAAACAGTGGTACATATCTGATAAAGCACTGGAATTTATGTCTTGGGTCGCTAGGCGATGTCCCGGTAAAATCGATTCTGACACAGATTACAGCCAACGGATCGATCATTTATATTATGTATACTAAGTAAATCATTATATAATTATACAGTTCATAAAGATAGTTACACTATTTTTATTTTATTTTTTTGCACTCTGAATATTTCTCAGGACTGTTTTTGCACTGTATTGTTGAAGACAATTTGCGCAATTGTTTCTACTGCTGCATAGTTTGTTTTTTGTTCATACTCAAATTGAAAATATATTTCTAAGAAGAAAAAATAAATGCAATTTATCTTTAAAAGAAAATCTAAATTAATGTTTTATGCGTTCATTTGTTGCCCAGAAAAATGTAAATACACATCAGAATTTCTGAGGGGAAAAAACATTGCATAAGGCTATTTTAAGAAAATTTTTATAATTGAATTTTGAATGTTTTTATGCATTTAAATTATTACACATACTAAAAAAATAAAACATATGGTGAAGAAAAAATGTATACATTTCATAGGGCCCTAAACATGTCATTTTTGTTAAACTTTTAATAAATTGCTGTGACAATGTATAAGGGTTATGATTTAAATTAATAAGACATGCTTTTTTATGAATACAATTAAATTTAACCATTAAAATGGTATCCAGAAAAATTTAAACAGAAAACGGAGAAAACCCTAAAGGGCCCTAAAAAAAGGAATGTAAAGTAGTAAAGTTACTTTTCAAATGCAGTAACTAGTAAAGTAATCTCATTACAATTTACAGAAGTAACTAGTAACTAATTACATTTTTTGATTAACTACCCCAACACTGATCGCATTAGTTGAGCTGTATGCGTGATGGGCGCCACCATCTTAGTTTGTGCCGCAGACGCAGTTCAGATGATCAAATCTGTTGGACTGTTGTTTTTTTAGTACTTATATGTCTGAAACCTAAAATAAACATTATGTGGTTGAAAACACTGAAATGTTGTAATGACATCTCCAAGCGCCTGTCTATGGCTCAGCGCCAGCCAACCCGCGAGGGCACGTTTGAATTTCACGTCAAGCACTGACCGGTTTGATCGTACACAGAGACCAGCCTAGACTGATCACACCGGTGTGATCGTACGTGCGAAAAGGTTAAATTAATTGCAACAAAAATATAAAGGGCCTATATATTTTTTTTTTCACTTTTTTTTAAATAGAAATCATCTCGAGACCCCCACTTTGGGAATCACTGGTGTATGGGGCTGTCACGTGATTAAGGGATGACTTGAACCCGAAGACTTGTTAGACAAGAGGTGAGGTCAGCTAATCACAGACTGAAGACCCAAGGAAAAAATTAATTAATATTTTCTGTATCTTATAGCATTTTAGTTTTGTATTGTTTGTAGTGTGATCAAAGTTTGCGTAAGTAGTAAGTACTACATGTGTTGGGGAAGTAACACGTAACATTTTAATTACGCTTCTGCCTGTACTTCAGGAGACTGTGTCATGTGACTCTCATGAGGAGGCTTTGATTTTGCTCTAAATGCATCTCTGAGTTATTGATGCGAAGAAGAAGAGACACTATGTGGTGCAGTTGTAAGACCAGCAGAAGTTCCACATAAGAACCAGAAGATGAAAGAAAAATGTGTTCTTCAGACATACCTCTTTTGAGTATCAGCTGTTGGCAAAGTGA
This sequence comes from Carassius auratus, assembly GCF_003368295.1. Taxonomy (NCBI): domain Eukaryota; kingdom Metazoa; phylum Chordata; class Actinopteri; order Cypriniformes; family Cyprinidae; genus Carassius; species Carassius auratus. The sequence goes on from NW_020524398.1 coordinate 115,523, forward strand.
CTCACATTTGGTTTTTGACCACTGAAAATGTGTAGAATTCAACAGTTTGCTTATGATACCACATTAAAGAGCACCTATCATGGAATTTTGAAATTTACCTTTCATGTAGTGTGTAACATAGATCTAAGTGAACAAAAACATCCTGCAAAGTTTGAAATATGACAGTGCACCGTATATAAAGCTATTGTCTTTCAAAAGTAAGAGTCCACTCTGAGTCATTTTTATGAATCGTTAGAAGACCAAAGCTTTTTCTCTGACTAGATGACATCAACTTGTCAAGTTATTTGAATACGATACGCCCACTTATTGCGCTCCAAGACGCCAGTGAAAACTAGAAAACATCATGGCGACGAGACGTTGTGTTCTGAAGTGCGACTAAAAAGCAAACTTTTTTCATCTGCCCAAGAATCTTTCGTTTCATTTGAAGACTAAGTGGCAACAATTCATAGTCCGAGCCTTGTGCTTTGTTCACGCCATTTTGAAGAGGATTGCTTTACCAACTTAAATGCAATCAAACTTGGATTCGCGAGCCGGCTGATATTGAATGAAGGTTCAGTTCCAAGTGTATTTGCATCAGCTTCCTCCTATCCTCGTATCACAACCTGTAAGTGTTATTAATAATTGTTGCTTTTATGTTTTATGTAGCATGCTTAGTAATTGTTTGATTTGTTGTGTAAGCACCGTTTAGCTTCTAGGTCTTCAATGACAATTGTATTGAGATATGTGAATTGTTTGTCGTTGTTTTCGGAGTTTTCTTTAAGAATAGAGTCATACCTCGTTACGTTCGGCTATACTCGCTAACGTCACCTAAAGGCGAGGTTTTGAAAAGTTAATCATTAAACTAATCATTTGAGAATCGCTGTCAAAACAGGTCAAAATAAATGCATATTATAAGAAAACTAAAGTCTTTTTGTCATTGCATGCATGCAAAATTGTTGTTGGGGACATCTAAAACAATATTTGGAACATTTGAAATGCCATAATAGGTGCTCTTTAAGTTCCTCATGTCTGTAAATGTTCTTATATCACCTACACTTTGAGCCTCCCAAGTAGCTGAAAAGCCATAAAAAATCAATAATACTCTAATATTCTTAACCCAAGTTTTTCTACCTACTTTATCTAATTCTAAAAGCATAATGAACCATTTTCTTGGATAGCGATGATCAGGCATTGACACTAATTTTATCCAATACATAATACATATTTTCATATAGGATGTCGACAATGCAAATCTTCCCAGGTCACCCAAAGCTGCTACATTACTTGCACTTGTGCTTACACACAAAAGTTTTTTACAAAAAGACACTTGAACATTCTCAATACATTCAACTGGTTCGAAGCCCCATATTTCACAACCATAATACAATATAGGTGCAACCATGCGATCAAACAAAAACAGAGCTTGCATGTAGCAAATTTTTTGTTTACGGATAAACTTGATAAAACATTGCTTTCTTGCCTTGGCTTGCTAAATGCTGACGGGTTTTCCACCATGACAATTTGGGTCTAAACCACCAAGATACTTGTAACAATTAACTACTTCGATCTGTTTTTCAGCAAAATACCATTTTTCATTTTTGTTCAAATGTCCCCCTCTTCTAAAGACCATAATTTTTGTTTTACTCGTTCACTCTCGTACCATAAAACTTTTCATTTTTCCAACTGTTCAATCTGTCTCTGTAACCGTCCAATTGTATCTGCTACAGTGGCCATATCATCAGCATACAACAATGTTTGCACTTCTGTCATCATTTCAATCTGAATACCTTTACAATTTTTCTTTAGCATTGTTATGTATTAATTTAGAAAAAGAACAAACAAAAAAGGGCTCACCATGCAACCCTGTCTCACCCCAATGGTACAATCAAAATATTCTGTTAAACCTTAATTTCTTTCACACATGACTTAAGTTTGGAATACATAGATTTTAATACATAAAATACTTTCCCACCAATACCATTCTTAATGAGAATAAAATACAAAAGAGTATGTTGAACACTATCGAAAGCTTTAGAGAAATCAATAAATATACAATACATCTTTCTTTTTTGCTTTGTAATATATTAAAAAATATTATCTATTGTGGAATAACCAGACCTGTACCCTGCTTGTTCTTCAAAGAGTATATTATTCATTTCTGCATAGTGCACTAACCTCGTATTCAGGATATTTGTAAAAATTTTACCTAGTATGTTAAGCAGTGAGATTCCTCTATAGTTCTCCACATCATTTTTATCACCATTCTTATATAGAGGACAAATCACAGCTTCACACCAGGACTCTGGGAAATCTCCTGTTTCTAATATTTTGTTATATAAAGAAAGCATTATGGGACATAGCGTATGTAGAGCGGCTTATATCATTTCAATTATAATACCATCCGGTCCAGGGGCTTTTCCATTACTCATTGACATAATAGCTTTAAAGACCTCACTAAACATAATATTACTGTCCAAAATTTCATCTCGATTAAAAACTGTAGTATCATGATTATTTACACAGTCTGTAACAAAGATTTCAAAATCAACATCTAAGTTACATTTTGACTCAGATAACAACTGCAACTTCAATGTATATAGCCACAGGCTATATATTCAGAGTCATCACACTGTTATCACATTCATTACCTGTTCTAGCATTAAATATGATAAGTTGATAAGTTTTACATCTTCTCCAAATTGATCTAGCACATTTAAGATTTCATTTTCCAAGGAAACAATACCATTTTTCTTTTCTCTCTTTCTATATGAGCTAGATGCCTCTGGGAAAATATAAGTGAAAATAAGTATCTTCGAATAACCCACTCTCTTTGTCAGAATATAGAACTACACAGTCAGTTGCTTGTTAACAAATCCTATAGAGATATTTCACAATAGAATCATGTACATATACACAGATACCTCCAATATTACGACCAAATGTTGACACTCGCTTGAGACAAAAACATGTATAATCAGTCAGTAGGTTGCAAAACTCAGTCTCATCTTGTGACCAGACTTCACTCAAACATATAATAGAGTTTCCATTCAGAGTGTCCAATAACTCACTGTTATTGACCTTTGTCCTTAACCCGTGAACATTCCATACCAATACAGTGAGTTAATTTGGGCCGAGGCCATCATCCTACCTTACGAAAGTTTCAGATGGTCTTTCTTTATTCGTTTCAATTTCAATCACGGACTCCGACTCTGTGTCATAAGTTAACATTTTACAGTCGAAGTGACATCCGTGTATTTGGTTGAGTTTGTCGTAGAGTTTGCATGTAGTTAGTTTCTCCGTATCTCACGCACACAAGCACTGAAGTCCTTTGACACCCTAATTCAATTGTTTCCGTCATCTTCATTACTTTGTTCATGCCATTCCTGGGTTTTTTGTCATGCCTTGTGTAGAATCTTTCTTTGTCTTTCCACCTTGTGAAACGAACCACCACCGACCTTGCTCTCCCATGCGATCTTTTCCCAACCCGGTAAGCATTTTCAATCTGTAGTTCCTCATTGCTTTTGGCTCTTTCCACACCATAGTATTCAGCCGTGTGTTCCCATATCTTTCGCTCACTCTCTTCCTGTGTTTCCCGACCCGATTCTGGGATACCATAAAATACAAGGTTATCCCATCTGTTTTGGTTTTCCATGCAATCATGCCTCTCCTGAAGTTCGGCATTTTCCTGTTCAAGTCTCTCCACTGTCTCCACAAACTTTTCCACCAACTCTCTTAAATCCATGACTTCTTTATGAAGTGATTCAATCTGCTTGAGTGTGAGGTTCGTTTGGTTCTAAACCTCCTGTCGCTCCAAACAGTGTTGTTTGCCGCTTTGTTTTCTCTGGCCTAACCGTTGTGTCTACGACACCACGCTTGCCTCTCGCGAGACCGGGATTTTCCTCCACATCACCCGCTAAGATTAAAAGAAGGCAGATTGCTGCCGCAGTCCGCCTGCAAACACGCCGTTATGGAGTTTTATTGTGGCTATCCTGACCTTTTCTTTGAACGCTGGCTGAGAATACTGTCCTATTCTCTGCCTCCATTATTCAACAGTGATCCCCATGATTCACCTCTAATTCAATTGGGCATCTCTTTCCAGAATCTGAGCCCTTGGTGGGATACATGTCCGGTTAAATCTGTTTTTAAATCTGTTTTTTACACATCATCCTAAAGAGGAAAACAAGATCATGAAAATAATGTTGGTTATTTATTGAACTGGATGCCAATACCAGTGAATCTGAGCATTTTATTAGGCTCCTCTGGCTACTGTACCACATACACAGCAAAATCCCCAGTGTTAATTTAACACTCTGAGTGTAAAGTCTGTGGACTCATATAAACTCTGAAGCAGTGTTAAAAGTAAAACACTGAAGCAGAGTTGAAGTTAATGAGATAATTATGAAATTAATTGGGTCATGATTGAGCATTATTGAAGACACCTGATGTTAACAAGCAGACTCACCAAACGAGAAAATCACAATTTGTGTGTCACCATTATAGTGTTCAGTGTTTGCTTTAGTTGGGATCTTGAACCTTCAGGTGTTTACTTTAGACTTTGTGTTGCTGTGGTAACACAATTATAACATACAGACCAGAGCAAAGGCAATCATGTGTGATATTGATTGTGGTTTGAACTAATTGTCATGTAGAGATCTGAATGCGTGAGTTCAGGTTTCATTAATGTATACATAAATTAAATGGGAAAAACAAAGATAGCAATCCATCATTTTTGGCACAATATGACATGTTTTTAAAAGTTAGTTCTATATAAAGAAAGAGTTCTTTAGTTTAGACACACAGACATCAAGAATCAGCGTGAGCATCACAACAATAGTGACCATCAAAAAAGCATGTTGTAGCCAATAAAAACTCATCCATGGCTCCCATCATGCATTGCGGCATGAATAAATTATGAGCTGAACTGTCTTTTTAACTTTTTATTCTAACTATATTTTATTTTGCTGTTTTTATGTGAATTTTTTGTATCTAGTTTTGTGATGTTCAGAGTAGATCTGTTTATCTGAATATGCTGTTTGTCACCGTTGTTGAGATTCATACGCTGATTCTTGTTATCTGTGTGTGCCTAAAATAAAGACTCTTTTATTTAAAAAAAAAAAAAAAACTTGCAAGAGATGCCTACAAAATGAATAGAATATGCAGACGCTTTCATTGTGGAATCAAAACTGTTACAATCAATAATGGAAGTTTTATTTAGAGAAAACACTATAAATTAGTTTAGTAACTCAGGTCAAACAATGATTACATTAAAACGTAATCATCACCACCCAATGACTTTTGCTCTTGACTTGCAAAACAAATTTTTAAAGTAAAAAGCCACAAGCCAAGATCCCAACTAAACACTGATCACTATAATGGTGACACACAAATTGTGGTTTTCTCGTTTGGTGAGTCTGCTTGTTAACATCAGGTGTCTTCAATAATGCTCAATCATGACTCAATTAATTTCGTAATTATCTCATTAACTTCAACTCTGCTTCAGTGTTTTACTTTTAACACTGCTTCAGTGTTTATATGAGTCCACAGACTCTACACTCAGAGTGTTAAATTAACACTGGGGATTTTGCTGTGTACTGTCAAATCAGTGGAGGAATATGAGTCAGTTTAATTCTGTCATTAACCTTTTGACTAAGAGTTTACTATTCAACCTTCTGCTAGCTGCTTGTTTGCTTGAATCCATGATTATTGGTTAATTTGTTTTTTCAAGTTTGTCTGGAAAAGCTTTAGTATGTTTGCCCTCAGAAACTATTTAAACTAACCAAAATAATAACATTATATTCTATCAGCAAATCATTCCCAAGAGTGCTCCTATTCAGATTATTGAAAGAAATGAGCTCTGTTCTTGTAATTTTATTTGTCTGTATCTTTAAGTCAATATTGAATGTAAAACCAGTGTTTTAACGGTTATATAGCTAGATCCTACTACTGCTATTGAAACATAAATTCAAATCTGTTGGGGAGTTATCCATAGTATAGCCCCACCACTTTCCTTGGTTACATCTACTGTTACAATAATAATTTTATAACTGTCAGGAATTTTCGCGCTAAACCAATGCAAAACAGGTGCCTTTTATACAGAACAGCGCTGGTTCTGGCGATCTGTTGCTATGGTTACCCACTCAGGTGAATGGATTTCTCTTCGTGATAGTCCCTTAGTGATCTCTGACGAATTTATAGCAAAATATTAGTCATTTCCGAAAGAGCTTTTTTGTTTGTAAATATATAACCCAAAACATTATCTGACTTGGCGGCGTTAGTTGCTCCTCCCCCGCGCGTCATCAGATTGTGTGATTGTTTCCGGCCCCGCCCCCTCTCAGTTTATTCTCATGAACCCGTTTCAGCACCGGTCCAGGCATCTCGCTCTCGCATGGCAACATGGCCACAGAGGTGAGAAACAGACCTTTATTCATCGTTTTTGTGCCAGGTGTGCTTATATGAGCCGTTTTTTTTAAGATAGCGTCTGAATTGCGGCGTCATTTTGATCATTTAAATATCATTAGTGTATAACATTAGCTCTGTCGCTGTTCTCGCGTCGTTTAAAAAAACGTTAAAACGGTTATAATTGCTGCTCAGCACATAAGGCACAGATGATAGATAGATAGATAGATAGATAGATAGATAGATAGATAGATAGATAGATAGATAGATAGATGGATGGATAGATGGATGGATAGATAGATAGATAGTTTTATAATGTGGTAATCTTGTTTGTCATTTATTCAAAAGTTCTTTATTATGACTGAATTTAACTAAATATGCTAGGCTACCAGTATATTGGATCAGGCAGAGATGTTATTCTAGGTGATTAACGTTAGTTATGAAATAATGTTGACATTGATCAGCGGTTGTTGTTTTTTCATGTCAGATCTGCTGAAATACTGTCAAAGTAAAAAGGGACGTACCACATATACAACGACATAAATACAGTTTTGGGTAACACTTTATTTTAAGGCGTCCTTGTTACACGTTACATGTACTTACTATTATAATAACAATAAATTATGCATAATTACATGCAAGTCATGAGCCAAACTCTAATCCTAACTCTAAAAATGTAGTCAATTAATATTACTCAAATGTTTAACAAGGACACCTTAAATTAAAGTGTGACCATGTTTTGCAATGGTAAATGTTATAAAAATACAAAATAAGCTTTTTCAATGGTGCTTTCGGATATGTGGATTTATTTAGTTGTTTATTGCTGACACAGAGTGTCATGATTGCCTGAAATGCTGTTGCTTAGATAAGATGCTTAGATCGATAATAGAAAGTTTGTTGTGAAAGCACTGTTCATCACAGAAGATGACAAAGGCTTGTGTTTGTGGTCAGAAGGATCTGGTGCTTTATTCAAATGAGCGCGAGCCGTGCGCGTGTGACGTAGCGGAGCGCGCCCTGGACACAGAAGAGAATTAAAGCGTATGTCCACTGCTCCATAAGCTCTTTTAGCGACGTGTTTGTGTGTCTCTTTCATCGGTGACCGGATCAGGAATGATTTCAGCACCGCGGACAGCGACGGACCGAACAAAACTCCCGTACTGCCACGAATCTGTAGGGTGTTTTTCTTTTCTTTTTAAATTCACTTTTTTAAAAGTGATTTAACTGACGATATTTGCTGTGATTTCCTGCGGTTGGGATTTAAAATGTGATTCTGGGGTTAATTTAAGAGTTAAATGTTTGTCCGCTGTCCCGCCGAGTAACCTTGAGCGCGCGCGTGGTGTCGTTGTTCGAGCGCGAGATCTCTTTGTTTAATCTCGTGCGAGCGGAAAACAAACACACTCGGTCAATAATCATTCTGTACAGGCTTCACCGGATGACTAGAGTGTGTTTGGATATATTTGGTTTCAGTGGTGAGTGTGTGTGTGTTAAATGATCGTCTCCTCGCGATCGATCGGTTGTGCTCGCGGGAGTCGGTAACAGTGTCTCTCATCTTTCTGAGACTGTTACCGAGAGTGGCATGCATGCATAATTAACGAGGCGTTTAGTAACAACAGTCCAGAACGCTTAGTTGTGATAAATCCCTCGGTTTTCCTTATACTACAATGATCAGATGTTATTGTACTATGAAAAAAAAAAAAAAAACAATAGACACAATCACAGAATTTGTACTGTTTTTACTGGTTACGATGGTAATTGTATTGCTTTTAATGGAAACTGTAATGGACCCTGTTGGTCTTTACTGGTAATTGGTCACCTTCTGTTTGTGTCTTGTTATAACCAAAAAAAACCTAATGGAATATTATATATATACAATATTAATGGTTAAAAGTTGATGGTTTATAGTGTTCCTAGCATGCTACATGTCCTATGTTACTAGCAAACTTTTGGCATTTACATTGTCTGGTCCATGTATCATTTGAAGTACCATGGGATGGTATATTAATTTGTTAATAATTGCATAAAGTAGTTTATAATTGAAGTACCACTCTTTCATTAGATTTTTCCCATCACAGTTCAGTTCTAGATCCATCTGAGTGTATTTCTGAGGAGTTCAACAGGTAAATGTCATGTTGTGCATTATTTGACACCGGACATGTCTTTTATCTGAGCTGTGCATGAATTCTTGAGATCTGTGCAAATGTTGAGTGCCAGAAATTGATCTCATCCACATTATTGAAGAGCGGTGTGTGTGTTTGAATCAGTGTGTGCTGTCTCAGCCTGTTACTATATCAGATTGAGACATTCACTGGCAGGCCCTGCTGCTAAAACAATGCCAGGTTTTAAATAACAGGTTGCCAGGACTGCCAGGGGTAATTATACTGTCCCTTGCTTGCAGTCAAAATAATCTTTATCTGACCTTCAGATATCCAAAGATAAAGAATAACATACAGTGTTGTCAGTTGAGCTAAATCTCTGTGTGTTGGTGCTGTGCAGTAGTTTGGTAAGGAATGTGCTTTCTTATTATAGTCTTCCAGTCTATGAACTTTACTGATACTGCAAGAGAAAGAGGTGAGAACGCAGGGAAGGAGTGGGGGATGGACGGATGTTAGGCTGTGTGTGTTGGTAGTGACAGATGGCCAATCGCTCTGATGTTGGTGTGTGTGTGCATACAGCCTATGAAGTGTCCATTAAATTATAAGGTCATCACTGGATTACTTTATGTGTTTATGACAACATCACTGCATTACTCTATGAGTTTTCATGATCATTAGCTCACATAAGGCAGTGTTATCAATACCTTAGGCTTAGGGTATTGCAGTGATGAAGATAAATGAAGAAAATGTCCCCGCATTATTCTGAGTAAAAGACAACATCACTGCATTACTGTATGAGATAATGACATCGCTGCATTAGTCTGAGATGATGATGAAATCACTGCACTATTCTATAAGATATAATTTATATACCACTGCATTACTATATGAGCTAAAGACAGCATCACTGCATTGCTCTGTCTATGAGCTAATGATGGTGATGCAACTGCATTAATATAAAAGAGATTTATGATGATGGCATTACTATGAGTTAATGACAGAAACATCTCTACATTAATGTAGAGCTTATGACAGCAGCATCAGTGAAATATACTGAGCTAATGATGATGATTTAACTCCGTTACTCTTTGAGCTCAAGTGATGCAGTGATGAGTGAACACAATGTCATCACCTGCAATGCACTGCTAAAATGTACCAGCGGTCACTGACTAGCAGGAACATTCATATGTGATATAACTGAATACTAGTGGATAATTTCCTCGTCAAACTTCTGGTTTCACTAGAAAATGCTACAAAGCCGTAAAGGAAACTGCACTCGTCAAGCCATTTTCATGCATTGTTTAACATCTAACATCTGAAGGAAACTGGATTTCTGATTAGATCTGTTAATCTGTAATCCCTCTCTCATCCTCTGATGTAGTTCCATAACCTTCAGGAGTTGAGACACAGTGCATCTCTGGCCAATAAGGTCTTCATTCAGAGAGACTACACGGATGGCACCATCTGCAAGTTCCAGACCAAGTTCCCCTCCGAGTTAGACAGCAGGGTAAGTGTGTGTGTGTGTGTGTGTTTGGCAGAACAAAAGAGACACAACGCAAGTAAAAAGAAGAGGATGATAAAAGGGCTCTTCACTCAGAGAAACTGTGCTCTTCAGTAAAGCACTGCTGAGTGCGCAGACTCCACACAACACACACATAATGAGCTGCTAATAGAGCTGATAATAGAGCTGTTTAAAGGTGTTAGATCATGACACAGACACCCAGTGAAGATCTGCTGAGTAAATGACTGGTAAAGGGAGCTTAACATGAAGAGCTCTCTGTGTCTTTCTCTGTTTGATTATTTTGATGCAATCAAGAGTTTTCACGTGATGTCTGGCATGAGACAGATATTTTCACAATGTCTGTTTTTGATTCAAACCCATTAGTTTTTGTCATTTAATGTCCTTGGGTGAACTATCTGGTGCTCTCTGATTGGCTGACTCATCTTATCCTTGCACCTGATTGGTCAGATTGAGAGGACGCTGTTTGAGGACACGGTGAAGATGCTGAATAATTACTATGCAGAGGCGGAGAAGATCGGAGGCCAGTCCTACCTCGAGGGATGTCTGGCCTGCCTCACGGTTTACCTCATATTCCTGTGCATCGAGACACGCTACGAGAAGGTGCATTATCAGTTTCAGATAAAGCCACCCTGAAATGGCATGTAAAAATAAAACATGGTTTTATGTGCCAGTTTTTGCAAACTATGGCAATTAAAAATGATGCTGATGTGTGTGTTTGTGCAGGTGCTGAAGAAGATCTCGTGGTACATTCAGGAGCAGAATGAGAAGGTCTACGCTCCTCGAGGTCTCCTCATCACAGACCCCATAGAGAGAGGCATGAGAGTCGTATCCTTACAGAGTGTGTGTGCGTGTGTGTGCGTGTGTGTGTGTGTGTGTGTGTGTGTGTGTGTGAACAAATGGTCAGCGGACGCTGCTTGTACTTCAGAAACTGTTGTTAGTCTTGTGAACAAAATGTGGGAAGTGGCCAGATATTGTTTTTGGCTTATATTAATTCAGTTTTGTAACAATAAATTGGTGTCACTTCAACAGATTTAGTTGAATATCAAATAAGATAAATATAGTTTTTCATAATTAAATTTATTAATAAAGATATGGATATATTTAAAATTAATCTTTATGCCTATATATATTTACAGTGCGTTAAATTCAAAAGATTGTTAAATCTAAATATTAAGCTAAATATTGTTTTTTGTAATTAAATCAGGTTGATGAGTAATAACATATAATATTTATAACTTGAGAATTATTATATTATCTTATATTTTATATTATTTATTTTTATAATATTTTGTATTTTTCACAATTGAATAACAATTTACCAGATATTGCTATTTGTCATGTTATGTTAATTTAATGGAAGAAAATAGTTCATATAAAATATCTAATAATGTCTCACGATAAATAATTTGTCAGATTTCCATCTTTCTTGCTTTAAAACAGTAATTGGTTATAATAACTAACTAAAACCATAAAACCCTGAAATAAAATCAAATCAAATCAAATAGAATTTAATATAAAATACATAAAATTCATAATACATTTAATAAAAATACTAATTATATAGAAATACAATAATAATAATAATAACTAAAAATTATTGCAAATTAAAAACTAAAACAAAATGTATTAGTAAAATGCCTTTAAAATAACAAAAATATCATTAATGAGAAAATGAAACCGGACACCAGTTTGAATCATATTCATTGCAGGTCGTCTAGTAAAGGCTGTTTAGTGTGTGTATGTAAGGTTGTGTAATGCTGTGATGTTAGTCTCTTAACCTGTGTGTGTGTCAGATTGAGATCAGTGTGTATGAGGATCACGGCTCCAGCGGTTCAAGTTCAGGAAGCAGCACAACCAGCAGCAGCGGACGATGATTCACACACTCACACACACACACACACACACACACGTGTGATGCCTTCATACTGACGCCTGCTGAACAGACACGACAGCGTCCACTCAGCATCGCCAAACACACACACACACACACACACCTGACATGAACTGCCTCCAGGAGACGCATCAGCTCTGGATCAGCAGCGCGTCATTACCTCAGTCATAACCGTCACCTTCACTGCCCTGCAGCCATTGCACATCCTCCAGTCACTCAGTGGAGAAACACAGGAGCTTCTGTCACTGACTCACAAACGCCTGTGATGTAGCTGCCAATCGGCACACGACAGTCTTCCATCATCACCATTTTTCACCCTTTTTTGTTTGAGAATTACTCAAATTATTGAACAGAAGTCAGATTTAAGACTATGTAGATGTCAAGGACTGAAATCTAAGCCCATATATTTTATACAAGCCCTAGACACTGCCATCTTTTTATGACTTGGTCGTTTTGTTTTATTTCATAGTGTGCTAACCGTTCATGTTTTGTACTCGTAACACGTCGTCAGAGCAGAAACGAGTCCTGATGACGTGACTGCCAAGAGCCAGAGCTTCCTCACATGGTCCTTCATCATGAGCTTCCATTTCATACTGAGAAGCTTTGGCATCTGTTTATGCAAAGATCAAGCGTAGAAGAAGCTGAGAGTGCTTTTCTGTTGTGTAGCAAAATAAATAAACCATGGTCAAATGAAGGAATTCGGCTTTTCTGTATTTGATCCACATTTTATTTAAAGGTATTTTCATGCACAGGGTTTTATTTACTTGCCCAAAATGAAATGCTTTCCTGTTAAACAGTTCATTGTTTTTTGCCATTAAGTTAAGGTATTAATATATATGCCTCTTTGTCACCATCTCTGTTTGAGATGTTCTTCTTTATGTGGGTTGTGCATCGGCATGGCTCCAGCGCGGATGAATCTTATGTTTTGAGGTGTATGTATTTCAGAATTACAGATACATCTTGGAAATATGTCAAAAATAACAAGTATCGCTGGGAATTCTCATCTGAAGAAGTAACATGTCTGCCAGTTGCACTTAACCAAAACTGTAAATAATTGGTAAAGTTAGCTCAGATCACATCAAACATGCAAATATTATAATTTGTTCTCAAATGTGTTAACAGTGTCACAAACTGGCATTTCTTGCGAAATCCGACCCAAAGCCGAATTAGAGAACATTACTAGCTTACTGTTGAGAATCAGGGGCTAAGTTAAGGAGATAGTTTTGAACAATGATTGTTTATATACATAATCATTTACTGATTTTGGATCCTTTTTAACCAAAGAATGCAGCTTTAAAGTGCCATAATATTGTAAAGTGTCAACATGTAAGGTCTGGGGAAAGACAATCATCGTGACTCATTGAATTCATCCAGTTCAGCTCTTCTACTCCTGTGACTTCTCCTTGTGGACACAAATATTCACGCAGTAATGTTTTCAGTCAGACTCTAGAGGTCTGAAAGCATGATTGAAGATTTTCATCCTGTTTGTGCATCATCTGATCACTCTGAGCTCCGTCTTCATCGTGGTGACAGACAGTGAGTCGGACCAGAACAGAAAACCTACAGAGACTCAACGACACAGAGACAGGGACAGAGACCTCCAGAGACACCCAGCACTGAGATCAGGAGAAGATCAGAGAGAGGAAAACCAGGACAGACAGGAGAGGAAGAGACACTGCTGTCGTACCGGGAGGACACAGCTGGAGAAACAGAGAGAGAGAGGATGAGGATAAGGATGAGTTGGAGAAAAACAGATATGATTCTAATGTGGAAAGAAAGAAGAAATTTGGATGACTAGAAGGGTTTCAGGTAATATTTTTGCACTTATATTAGACCGTTTATGCATTATGATTCTGAACAGGTAAATTCTTCCTGTGTATATAAATAATATTTCCACACTACTCAGAGGCTTATTATTTTAGACATATTACTGCAGTGTAAATAAACTGCAGCCTACTGTAAATACACTCAACAGTTTCAAATAAAACAAAAGGTTTCTGGAGTAGGTTTTAAAAATTATAATTTTAGTACTTCTTTAAAATTTATTTCAAATTATTTAAATTGATTTGTTTACTAGCTACTTCATTGATTTTAATGTGATACTTGCCTCTACATTTTTTTTTTCCACATATTTTAGTAATCATCATAAATAAGAGCTCTTTTGAAAGATAGAAGAGTCAACACTTAATTAATTTTGTGAAAATCGTTCTGAAATTGGACTTAACTTGCTTTGACTTTTAGTGGGCTCCTTCCCTAGTTGTTCCCCTCCTTTTAGTAAGATTTGAAGTGTTTTTATAGTCACCTTAACAAAATCTCCCAAGAACCGAACACAAATTTGTTTGATTTTAAAGTACAAATGATTTTGTATAATAATTTTTGTATTTAGTGCAGTGCATTTGCTTTACATTAATCCCATTTATTGAAGTGGTTGTACTTCTGCAATAATCGATTGAGTGTCTTTTAAAGAGACTGTATTACAGCACTCTTGAATTATAGCCGATTCAATTCTGATTTACTGCGTTTTCACATCAGTGCTCAAAGATGGGAATCATATATCACTTTTTTGCAGTGTAGTTCACCAATGGACTGAAAGTAAAGACACATACTCTCAGAACTGCATCTATCCTGCTACATTCATTCTCAGTGTATTCTGTCTTCCTCAACTTAAACCAGAGCATCACCTGCACTCACCCACACACGCTCGGCCGTCCCTGCTGGGCTTATAGCCCTCAACACATCTCTTCTTTGAGCTGCACTTATAGTGTCCGTATGTGTTGGTGCACACCGGACGAGTGTGAGGACACACTGCTGGCAGACGCCTGCACTCGTTTACATCTGAACAGGATGAAGGGAATGGAGATAGAGTCACACTCACAGACTGGGCTTTATTAGTAACACACACCATTCCACCTTTGAGTAAACAAGTAAAAAAAAAAAGGAAATACAAAGAAAAGCAACAAGTGTGTCTGACGTAAACATTTTCAGATTTAGTTAATGCTGACTATCATGTTACTCTTAGAAATGTGATGGATGAAGTACAAGTGTTCAATTTCAATAGCACTACAGGAGATATTTGGCAGTAACGACGGAAGGTTGTGGTTGAGTTTGTTGAATAACTGCTTCAGTATCAGACTTCTGACAGCACAGCTCTGATTTAATGAGATGATGACTCAGTGTCCAGCTGAAAATACTCAGGCTCTCGCTGTTTGAGGGGCAAGAGAGAGAAAACATGTCAAAGATTTATAATTATTCAGATGTGTTAATTAAGTGTGTATGTATGTATATATATATATATATATATATATATATATATATATATATATATATATATATGTTTACATTTGTGACATTTAAAGCCATTTTAAATCATGTTTGTTGTTTTGAATTCCAAAAGAGTTAGAGAAATGCTTTTACCATTTTTACTCAAATTTGGATCAAGTGTGAACTGAGCATGATAATCTTACCAATGCAACGGCCGTTTGTGTTGACTGTGAATCCCTCTCCACACTGCAGAGAATCAATACACAGCCGTACCTCAGTATTCACAATATTTTACTGAAGCCAGATAATATTGACCCTCAGATAATAATACATTTGTGTTTTGTCATCAAATGTCTGTTCCTAAACTGCATATCTCAATACCTGTTTGTGTAAGGTGTGCATTGACTCCTCCTCCTCATTTGCATGCAGTCGTACCTGTGCATCAGATGTGAGCGCTGACTCCTCCCCCTCATTAGGATATGCAATCTCAATGACTGTGTTCATGTCAGTGGACTCGAGCCGCCGAGCGATGGAGCGACCATCCGGCCAAAAGACTTCAATGCTGGTGGCCTCATCGGTTCCTAAGAGCCAATCAAAAGAGACTATTCATCTCATATGCTAATGGATGGAGTAGCTACAGAGATCGAAAGAGTCAAATATGAAAAACATTTAAATGGTTTGGGGTCTTTAAGATTTTTTTAATGTTTTTTTTTTTCTAAAGAGGTCTCTTGGGATCAACAAGACTCCATTTAATTGATAAGAAAATGTATGTTGTGAAATATTATTACAGTTTAAAATAACTGTTTTCTATGGGAATATCTCGTAAAATGTAATTTATTCCTGTGACGTAAAGCTGAATTTTTAGCATCACTACTACAGTCTTCAGTGTAACATGGTGACATAATCATAATCCTTCAGAAATCATCCAGATTCGCTGCTCAAGAAACATATGTGCATTTACAGTAACATCATAAATGTATTTTCTTTTAATCAATTTAATGCATTCTTGATCAATAAGTAGTATTTCTTTCAAATGAAATATAACGCACCCCAAACTTTGAACAGTAGTCTATGTAGAATAAACACATCATAAATCAGGTATAAAATGATTTAAGTTAAATGACTAAATTAATTTGTAAATGATCTGATGTGTATACCTAACCCAAAGTGAGCCACAGGCTCCATCTCACACAGATATCCTGATCCTCCGTCAATGATGCGAGTGTGTGCACCGCTGTGTTTCGTGAACATCACCACCTTCGCTCCACGAGCGAACGAACCGAAACGTGTTCGTGGCACCACACGCAGCCACTTATTAGAGGAGCCCTGCAGAAAAGAGAAGAAAGCACGCTGAACCATTAAAGTGTTCATTTACACTGAATTTTATATCAGAACGTAGGAGACAATGTATACAGTACACAAACAATAACGTCCAAAAGTCATCGATTGTTACATTGGAAATTAACTTTCTGACATACCTGGTTGACCTTAAACACAGAGATGGGCTGAGAGGCGCTCTCCCCGTGAGCCACGAACAGATCCAGCAGACCGTCACCGTCAAAGTCTGTCACTGTGGCGCCTGTTATCCAACCAAAACATCACGTTATAATGCTGTCAGTTAATAAAGAAAGACATTATGGTGGTTTATTTACACAGGAAGTGTCTCAGGTCATGTGATCTCACCTGTGCCCCTCCCCTGAGGCTCAGAGGCATCACCCACATCCAGCTCTGTGACCTCAGGGTCAGAGTTCAGCTTCCTCGACACCCTACACAAACAAAAGCCAGTGCTATTTCAAAATTTGTATTTTTACTTATTAATAGATTTTATTTTTATTTTTTTTATGTTTTTCTAGTTTCAGTTTTTAGACATTATAATCTCTAAAGAATACAAATATATATCAGTGAATATCGGACATCAGAGTTGAAGTACCTGAAGATCCTGTTGGGGGCGTTTCCTTGGTAAGCGATGTTATTAAAGAAAACTTCAAGCTGAAGATCGTTGTCAAAGTCTGCAGCGATGACGGTGCGAATGGGTGACGGAGTGGCGAAGGCCTGTGTGGCGACATCCTGCAAAAACACAACAGACCAATTCATCATTACAGATACAGATTCATATAGACCCATATGGCAAAAAATGTATATTTTCAAGAAAATTGCACAAACACCAATTTGGTGTGTGTGTTATTGTCTTTTCTTTTTTATATTAAAAATGTATTTAGTTTCTACCTTCCATATACCAAAACATATTTTAAAACAAGTCAAGAAAAAACATTCCTATCTCACAGTAGCCTACATTTAGGCTCTGTTAACTATATTTACAGAGGTGACTCTTACCTTGAATCTCTGCTGGGCGTCCTGCAGGTAGAGGCGGTGTGGACCGTTCCAGTTGCCGTAAACTATGTCTGTTTTTCCATCGCCATTAAAGTCGGCCAGCGCCACACCTCTCCCGTGCTGATATCTGTCTTCAACTCCTGTTATCAGACCATAAAACATAAGTCTGAGGGAGGATTATAAATCAGTACTGTAAATATAACGTCAGGTTCCTCACCGGCCTTGGCGGCCACGTCTGTGAAGGTCCCATCACCGTTGTTCTTGAACAGGAAGTTGGGTCCATTTTCATTGTCGCAAAAAATGTCAGACCTTGTGTCGCTGAGGATTGGACCGACAACTACACCACGGCCACCTTATAAAACAACATTAACACTTTTACAACATTAATATTCCATAACAAGGAGGGATAACTAGGAATGTTATTGTTCTAAGAATGTTCTGGGAATGTTTTCAGCAGCAAGTTTTATTTTAGTTCCCAGAATGTTCTGCTAAACAGTAGTATAACATTCTCTAAAATCATTACAATTCTTTTAATTGATAACATTGTTAGAAAATTATCCTCTAACATTATAATTGAGATATGAACAGGAAGCTTCCCATCGGACCTTGGATGTTGCTCAGATGTGAAATTTTGGTTTGTTTGAAGAAGATCCAACTATATTAAATAACTCCAAAAAAAATATTTTCAACATCACTTATTATAAACTATATTGATGTCATACATTTACAAATTGAAATCTTAGATCTTAATGAGATTAACAGAGGTTTAGGTGTTGATGTCTATTTGAAATTAATAGTCACCATTATGGCAATCAGTGTTTAGCTTATTTGGACAGTTTGACTCTTGACTTTTCAACATTTTTCTTTAGCTATGTTTGTTATGGCAAAAACAGCAATATATTAAATGTTGTGGTTGCTTGCTGGTGATTAAAATATCATCATATGATATTAACTGAATATTATATAATATAGCAACTCACTGGTTCAACAGACCCAGTAGATTTTAACCAGATGATTTCAAGGATAAAAAAACATTTGTTTATCATGGAAACATCAAGAATCAGTGTGTGAATCTCAACAATGACAACATGCTTCATGCTGCAATGTATTATGGGTACATCATACAAAACTCATCCCTTGCTCACAAAGCAATATTTTTTGTATTTTGATGCAACAGTGAAACTATACAAAGTATAGTGTTCTAATGTACATATGTACATACATTTAAAAAAAAAAAAATATATATATATATATATATATATATATATATATATATATATATATATATATATATATATATATAAAATAAACTTTTGAGTATTTACGATGCTGATGACTGTCTTGACAAAAGGGTCTATTATAAATGTTTCTTGAGTAGCAAATCATAATATTAGAGTGATTTCTGAAGGATCACGTAAACTTAAGACTAGAGTAATGATGCTGAAAGTCCAGCTTTGATCACAGGAATAAATAACATTTTAAAGTATGTTGTAATAGAAGTTAGTTACTTTAAATTGTAATGATATGTTATAACACTACTATTTTTACTGTGTTTTTATCAAATAAAAGCAGCCTTGGTGAGTATAGAGATAGATGGCATTTAGGCAATCCAACAATCCAATGCTCTCCATTGACTTTGTATTGCAGGAAGCTGCTAACTTATCATTTTTGACTTACAACAAAAAAACTGAATAATGTCTAAAAGCTACTATGTGACAAGGTGTAATACAACAGAAAACAACAGAACTAAGTTTTCATAAGCTGTCGACCCAAAAAATGCATTTAAGACACAAATAGTTGTCAGGGTATTCCACATTGGGCCATTCCGTAGAATAATTTTTCAAACAAAAGGATGGTAAGGAAAATAGGTACTGAAGTAGACCAATCAAATGTAGTTTCTTAATATATCACCTCCTCTAAGGTTCACATCAGGTGGTGAAATAATCCTTTGACATGGTTAAAAATAACAAATGTTTCCTGTCACCAATTACATTTCCCTCTTGTGGCCGAAGTTTTCAGAGTAATATGGCATGTTGCGCTCTACTTTTGTGCCCTTAAACGCTCGTTTTTTGGGTCAACAGCTTATAAAAATGTAGTTCTGGGTTTTTAAGCTTGTTTACTGTACACCTTGTCACATATGTAGCAGCTTTTAGGCATTTGTTATGATTCAGAAAAGACAAGGAGGCAGCTTCCCACAATTCAAAGTCAATGGGGAGGGATGTCCAAACCCCCCCCCCCCCCCCCCAATGGTGGGCATGGTTTTCAGATTATGATGCATGCATAAGAGACTTCTTTCAAAAACAATAAAAACTCTTACCAACCCAAAACCTTTGTAAATCTCACACATATAAACAAACATGACTTCTGGTATCTCTGACCTGTGAACTTATTGACGTTGACTTGTGGTGCAACATCAGTCAGTGCAATGATGCCTTTCTCGACGTCACTGGCAGCTTCGTCCATCTCTATGAGCGCGTGAGGACCCACGTTACCACTGGCGTAGTTCGCCACGTAGATCGAGTATCGACCTGTTCCCTACAGCAGAATAAATTCATTAAAATACAAAACTAATTATAATATTGACTCACTAATAATTAAAAGATGGATAATTACCTTTCTGTCGACACAAGCCACGGAGCGTCCCGCCATGCGATTGGCCACGCCTCTGCGCACGTTGATGTCATCGCCGAGCAGATCCTCGAAGCGTCCGTTACGATACTTGAACAGTTTGTCAGCATAAGTCGCCCGACCTTTAAGGAGTTAGTTTGGTTTTGTAAGCAATCGTTAAGTTTTGTGGGTCTATTTGTCACTGACACTCGTGTTTTTCTGCGTACCTGAGAAGGCGTTGTTGGTGTTGAGGAAGTAGATCTCCTCTCTGCCGTCTCCGTCCACATCACAGGCCGTCACTCCGATGGCGTTCCCCTGCGGGTCTCTCAGCGCGAAGTAAGGAGAGCCACGGTCATCCACCGCTATGTTCACAAGCTTGTTTTGGGTACGGTCATACTTCAGAACCAGGTTTGGGCCATTATACCTGATAACAGGCAAACAACAAAATCCTTAAAGGGTCATGAACTGAGAAACCAAAATTATTTTGATCTTTTGACGTATAAGAGGTCACTGTACTATAAAAACATCCTGTAAGTTTCATATTATATATTGAAGGCAGTCTGCCAAAACAACATATTGTGGAATGTTCCTATGTTTGATGTAATAGTGTGGATAAACACCGTCTCGACAGAAGATGATCAACGCCTGATTCTACATCACTGCCTATTTAGCCCCGCCCACTATTCTACATCAGTACTGTTTAGACAAGCCCACAGATTATACAGCACTGCCTGTTTAGCCACGCCCACAAATTATACATCACTGTCTGATTAGCCCCGCCCACTATTCTACATCACTGCTGTTTAGCCCCGCCCAATATTCTACATCATTGCCTGTTTAGCAAAATGTATAATAAAATATTTAACGATTGGAAATGCTATGGAAGTTAAAATGCAAATATTGTAAAGTACATTGTTTGAAGTGTTTGCAATCGTTAATTATTTGGGCATAAGTGTTTTATTTATAAATATATAAATATTTAAAGTTATTATTTTTACTTATGCAAAAAATCTGTTTGCCAATTTTTATCCAACTTAATCAAAGAAATGTCATACTTTAAATTTTTTATGTGTGTGTGTGTATATATATCAAAAATGTTATATATCTGCCTGTTTTATTTATTAATCACTGAGAAATCAGGTTAAACTGGAGTTTCTTTACCCGGCCACCACCACCTCCAGATCCCCGTCTCCATCTACATCCGTCACCGCCATCCCATAATTCCGCTGGGTGGGGTTGTGAACAGTATCAGGAGGCAGAACCATATCCGTGGTGACGGAGAACATGGGCTGAGCTTGAGAGAGAGCTGACAGAGCCAAAACCAGAAGACATTCCCACCACATCCTCATCTCCAACTGTCAGTCAAACAGTATTCACAATTTAGCTTCATAATCATGCAATAAATGTAATGAGAAACGCATTTATGAAATTGCTTACACAGCATATGGATATTAAAACAAATAAGAGCATGCAATTATATTTAAATTCAACTGAATGAAAGAAAATGTTGGCAAGGATGCAAAACAGAACAAATTTGTTGTATTACATTACAGAAAACAAATGAAAGAGACATTCAGAACAGATCTAAGCAAACCAAAGCGATATGATAGGACAGAATAGTTCATGCATTTGAACTCTTCATCACCTCAATAGAGAGAACTGTTATAGCTTTGCAAGTAAATATTAAGGTGTCAAATCCACCTGTCGTGCTGACTGTGCTGGATTATAGTGCATACTCACGCTTTTAGAGTTTCCAATACGTGGCTTGTCTCAAGAGCTTGGAAAATGATGTGTGATTGGTGTTTTCTACGGTGTATATTTGCTCCTTACACAACTTCAATGCAGCCGCCTTACACAAGCGCTTGTGTAAGCGACTGTCCAATCACTGTCGAGTATTTTAAATACTGTGTCGGTCCGACCAATCACAAGCCCGCAAGTGAAAAGAGGGCGTTAACGACGCGGGAATCGGCATGCAAAAGTGTTATGTCCCTAACAAATCCAAACAATAATTGTTTTACTCCGTAAATTTAAAATAATTTTAATTGTTTGCTTGTATTGGTTATAATATTTTACATCAATTGTGTATAACTTCTCGGTAGCATTTGATTTTTAATGATTAATTTATTTTTTTCGCAGTTTAGGAATAAAATGATAAAATATGTCGCTTTGGATAGATGTCGATTCTGAACTATACTCATGATAATAAACTACAACTCCCATAATAGACTTTCCTATCGTGACGTCAAGGCGTCCGTACGTCTCCAAACATCCGGTCTTGGTTACAACGTTTCGGCGAACTGAAAAATACAGAGATGTGAGTAGAAGTAAACCGTGAATAATTTAATTTACAAATGTCAACATTTCAGTTACTATCAGTACAGAGTTGTTTTGAAAAGATAATTCGGGCTTCTCAATGGTGTCACTGTCAGCAGATTTGTGTTCATGTTATGAGTGCTTACTATTTGAAAAGTATGCTTCATTGTTGTCATTTGATTATTTATTTGTTATCTTGTAAGTTAAAATGATTTTGCATTGCTCATCCAAGCTCGTCTAGAAATATTATAAATAATGAAAACGACGGATTTAAATAATGAGTCATAAACAGATGTTGTAAAATCACAACTTATATAAATTATTGTCTTTTCTTTTCTGTGTAACTTAACCCACTGTAAATGAAAGAGCAAGTTTAGGCCAAATAAGTTATATTATATACAGACAGGCATTTTACATTTACACGGATCCCTGTAAGTGTGGTGATTTACTACCCTAAAAACAGCGTCTGTCCTCCTTCCACACTTTCTTACACAGATCCTGATGGAGACTGAAGCAGCTCAGCCAGAAGAGGGGTCCAAAACATCTGCTACGCGCCGAACGAAAAAACCTGCCATGGAAATCTACGTGCCTAAGAAACGGCAGGCCGAGAAGATGGAGAAGCCTCAGGCAGGGGGTGACAAGAAACCCAGACCCAGGCCCCAGTACACCGACAAGGCCCACAAGAACAAGAAGGATCAAGCCAAAGCGACAGAGACCCCAAACGAAGAGGTAAAACAGGAGGAGGGAGATAAAGAAAACCTGAACATGCACACAGAGTCTAGAGAAGATACGGACAGTGTATCCAGAACTATGAACACATCAGAGGACACAGGTACTGCACTAAAACATGAAGAGGTCCCAAAAGATAAGGAGGAGGAAGAAAAGAACTGGGATTCTTTCTTAAATGATTATGGTGACTGTCTTGACCCACATTTAATAGAGGAGGTAAGAGTCACAAAGACGACCCAATCCTTCCACTGATTTCTGAGTAAGCAGTCCCTTTAAAGGAATAGTTCACCCAAAAAATACAATTCTGTCATTAATTACTCACCCTCACATCATTCCAAACCCATAAGACCTTCGTTGATCTTCTGAACACAAATTAAGATATCTTTGATCAAATCTGAGAGCTTTCTGGCCCTCCATAGACAGCAAAACAACTGACACATTCAGGGCCCAGATGTGTTTCTGTCTCTGGATAGGTCAGAGAGCTCTCAGATTTCATCCAAAATATCTTAATTTGTGTTCTGCAGATGAACGAAGGTCTTATGGGTCTGGAACGATGTGAGGGTGAGTAATTAATGACGGCATAATGAACTGAGATGCTTTAGCCGGTGTTTGTGCTCAGCTTTGATTCTTCTTCTTCCTGTTTCAGATGTCTCTTAAGGAAGGCCGCAAGAAGCCGTCGATACAGGAGCCACGCTTCGACTACTACAACTGGACGCCGCAGGAGGAGGTGGAGCTTCGGGATGATGAGCTGTCACACATCGTGGAGATTTATGACTTCCCATCTGAGTTCAGGACAGAGGACTTGATCAGATCCTTCAGCTCGTGCCAGTGTGTGAAGCTCCGGTCATGACTCAAGCTTTGAAAGCTCCTGGTCTACAGAAACCGCTGCTGTTATTGATCAGATGTGTGTTTTTTTTAGGCAGAAGGGGCTTGACATCAGCTGGATTGACGACACGCATGCCCTCGGTTTGTTCTCCAGTCCCATCGCAGGTCAGTCTGTTCTCCAGAAGCTGTGAACCTCTATAAGATCTCTGGAGTCAATCTCTGGTTGACCAGCAGGAATATAACATCTGTGTTGTGTTTGAGGAGCTGAAATGATCTGAAGAAGATCTGTGGAAAAGAAACCAAAGAATTTGAAGAGTACAATGTTTATCTAATACAACAATATTTGGGTGTTTTTTAAGTTAATCGATCGCTAGCTAATGTATGTTTATATAAAACATATTCAGCTTATTCTTTATTCTCATTACACATTCAAAACATTGAAAAGTTTTTTTTATATATATATATATAATATGACATAAAAACCATATCCTATATAACGAAATATAAACGATAAGCCCCCAAAATGAGAAACCTTTTCTTGTATACATGTGTGTGTTTGTGTAGCTCGAGATGCTCTGAGGATGAAGAACCCCATGATGAAGGTCAGGCGTCTCTCCAAATCATCAAACGCCACTAAAGCCAAAGCGCGCAGCGTCTCCGGTACTCCTGCTCTCTCTTAGACACGCATGCCTCGACTATTCTGAGCCTGTTTCGTGCATCCATCACAAACTGATTCTGACCTGATTGTGTGGGTGTAGATTACCTGCTGCCGGCTAAAGAGCGTCCTCGGACGAGTGCGGCTATGGCACGCCGTCTGGTGATCGGGGCTCTGGGCGTGAAGAGTCACCAGACCCGAGAGGAGCGAGAGGCTGAGAGGAACAGACTACGGCAGGTGAGAGGTGACATGTTATTCTTGGTTTCTTCTATTGCTGGACTGGTGAAAACAGGGATTTATGTGATCTGTTTTCTCGTCAGAACAAAAGCAGCGTGAAGACGCCTGGGAGGGCAGATGAAGCAGGTTTGTGTTTTTGTGAACTGTGAAGCGTTTTGATTTGATCATGGGTTCAGTTCTGAAGTGGTTTATCTCTGGGTTTGGGGTCTGAAGGAGTGGGAGCTTCGGCAGGACGGTCTACACCAAAGCCACAAGAAGAGGGACGCAGGGGTTCATCGAAGCCACACACTTCAACAGGGACGCTTTCTAATCTTTCCTATTGAGATTTGTTTTGAACTGAACTTTTCCCTGTAAATGTTTGATTGTTTTTAGTTTGGAAAGGCCTTTTTAATGTATTTTTGTGAATGTTTTTCTTTTTGGTGACTAAAACAAACTACACATGGCAGTGTGATTTCAGTCGTATTTTTTTGCCTCATTAAAGAGAAAAGTCGACACTGAAAGCTGATAATGTCTTTCATGACACTAAATTGTGTAAATGAGTGATTCTCAAAATGTCAACTAAAAAAAAAGTATGTCAAGGATAACGTTATCCTTGATTTTTTTTTTTTTTTGTTTGTAAGAATGGGATTAGACTGAAGTCAATTGTGGACATTTTATTTAATCCCACTCAAGTCTTTTTCAAACCATCAGCACATTCTAAAAGGAATTTTTTTTTTTTGTATATGTTCTTTCATTATTACTGTAAATACTGTGCTGTTAATCTCTGAAAGGTTTTGTTTAGCTACTAAATTGAGAGATGCACTTTTTTAATGCCTGTTGTTCTCAGATGTTGGTGCACTTGTATTCCCAGTTATGCTCGGAATAAAAATGTTGAAATCTTTTTCTAAAATATCATTAATGTATTGGTAATTTAAGGCTTTAGCATTTTTCCAGTATGTGCAATTATTTGCTTTTAACAAGAGTTATCATTCATTCACACCATCTATAACGATATCATTTAGATAATCGTTCTATTGCTGAGAACAGTGAAATCCTCATCATCTATAAAAACATTCCAATTGTTCTTTGTTTTTAATTACTGCACGAGGAAGACACTGACAGCCAATCAGAATCCAGCAGCGGTTGAAACGAAACCGCACAGAATGTTTTGGCCGTTGATGTGGACGCTTAATGAACATATATAGTTTTACAGTAATGAAATCAATGCTGTAAAGAACAGACTACAGTCTTAAAAGGCACGCACTGTATTAATGTCCTCAAACCTTTCACAATTTTAAAACTTGAATATAGCAGGCTTATTTAGTTTTGATAGCTAAACATTCGTTAAACAAGTACAGTCCTTTAAACGCAATGTACTTAATCCTAACAGCCTCGTTTTCTTTCCTATCAGAAATTAAATATAGATACTTTTGACAAATCTATAGTTAACGTTCTTGTAATTAACCTTTATAAAATGTAGCCACAACAAGTGCTTCAAAACTACTAAAATTACTAAATACATTTAGCAGACACTTTTATCCAAAGCAGCTTACAAATTACAACTGAAGCAATCAAAAACAACAGAAGAGCAATGATGTGCAAGAACTATAAAAAGTCTCAGTTAGCTTAACAGTACACTTAGAAAGTTTTTTTATTATATAATAAAAAGAACACTTACAGAATAGAAAAAGAATAGAGCAAGCTAATAACAAGATACTTTTTTTGCTTATTCTAACTGTATAAATGAAAAGAAAACAAAGATTAGAGAAGCTAGTGTTAGCTATATATATATATATATATAGCTAACACTAGCTTCTCTAATCTTTGTTTTGGAGGAGATGGGTTTCAAGGCGATTCTTGAAGATGGCTAAGGACTCAGCTGCTCGGATTGAGTTAGGGAGTTCATTCCACCAGGAGGAAACCTTTAATTTAAAAGTCCGTAAAAGTGACTTTGTGTTTCTTTGGGATG
Organism: Carassius auratus; assembly: GCF_003368295.1. Lineage (NCBI taxonomy): Eukaryota > Metazoa > Chordata > Actinopteri > Cypriniformes > Cyprinidae > Carassius > Carassius auratus. The sequence goes on from NW_020524398.1 coordinate 142,310, forward strand.
GCACAATCAAGCGACGTTCACTTGCAGAACGAAAGCTTTTAGAGGGCACATAGGTCTGAAGTAATGAATTTAGGTAAAGGGGTGCAGAGCCAGTGGTGGTTCTGTAGGCAAACATTGATGGTTACCAATAGCTGCTAGCATAAAAATAAAACCAGGGCAAATTGATAAACAGGGGTGACATGTATTCTTTTCGGCTCATTAACAGTTAATCTTGCTGCAGTGTTCTGAATTAATTGTAAAGGTTTGATAGAACTGGCTGGAAGACCTGCCAAGAGGGCATTGGAATAATCCAGCCTGGACAGAACAAGAGCTTGAACAAGGAGTTGTGCTGCATGCTCCCAAAGAAAGGGCTTGATCTTCATGTTGAATAAAGCAAATCTGCAGGAATCGGAGAGTTTTAGCAATGTGGTCTGAGAAAGTTAGCTGATCTTCAATCAGTTATGGTTGATGTGCAATGGATGGTGAAATTGTGATGAAACGATGGGTTTGATGGAACCACAAGCAGTTCTGTCTTGGCAAGGTTGAGTTGAAGGTGATGGTCCATCATCCAGGAAGAAATGTCTGTTAGACAAGCTGAGATGGAATGAGAGGTAGAGTTGAGTGTCATCAGCATAGCAGTGATATGAAAAGTCATGTTTCTGAATGACTGAACCTAATGATGCCACGTAGACAGAGAAGAAAAGTGGTCCAAGAACTGAGCCCTGAGGCACCCCAGTAGTTATACGTTGCGACTTGGACAACTCACCTCTCCAAGATACTTTGAAGGAACTATCTGAGAGAAGACTCAATTTACTGGCCTGTGGTTCCTGAGAGGTCTTGTGCCAGTATATTTGACAGGAGGATCTGGTGGTTCAGTGTCAAACGTGGTTAAAATTTTGAATCTGCTCTCACCAGACTTAAAGCTTCAACAACTGGGAACAAGACAGTTTCGGTCAAATTTCCACTACTGAAGCCAAGAGGTAATTTAAGTGTTTTTGCAATGAGGGGAAGAAGGGAAACTAGTTTGTAGTTCTCTAAAGCCCCTTTCAAACTGCACATTGGTCCTGGAAAATTGCCACAACTGGGGGCATCAGAATGCAGAAAAGGGAATTATCAAAAAAAAAAAAGTCGATATTCTACTATTCACATCCCATAACCCTTACATTTTTTTGGCCCTTTATAGAGAAAGGTTTAGGCAACTATTAGTTACCACTCAGGATGAGCTAAAAAGTAATGGTAATGTTTGACTTTCAAAAACTAGACTGTCAACAAAGACACTTTCAGACTGAACACTGGTCATGTGATCAGATGAGGATTTTGTAATGTTTATTTTGTAGTTTTTAAAAACAAGCAGTAAAAAAAAAAAAAAAAAGCATACAATTTATATATTTATAACATCATGACTTCCAATAACTTGGGAAGGTGGGAGAAAAAAAAAAGAAAAAAAAAAGAAACCCTCTTTTCACAGAGTGAGGAGCAACACATCTTGAGTTTCAGTGTCAGAACATATATACTCGCGCACACACACGAGACACACTCAGAGACTGAAACCCCATTTGATATCACAGGAGAAAAATTATCACATTAAAAAGAAAAACTCACTAAATGAATAGAAATAAAGAACACGTTAAACAATGGGAATGTTCCAGCTCAAAATCAACTTAAAAAGGACTAAAAGCAAAATAGCATTAAAAAAAAAAAGACATGGTTACTCATTGAGTTTGAAACACAGTAGTTATTAACACCTGAAGGTTTCCTCTAAATGCACCGGTTTCCTCAAAAAGATTTTTTTTTTTAATGCAAATACAGGAAGTGCACGCTCATGTGAGAAAGTTAGCTTTCCCTTGTGTCTCCTGGACATGAGTCACACTGATGCGAGGGATGAAGCGTGTGTGAAGGGGAAGGCAGAGTTTAGTCCATCAGCGCTTGTGAATCCAGCTAAAACCAGGAGGAGGAACAAGAGAGTCTGAAGCAGTAACGTTTCAAAAGACAGAAATCTGGCTTCAGAGGAGAAAGAGTCACAGACCTTTTCAGCTGGACACGAGAAAGAAAAAAAGAAAAAATAATGAAACTAGAAGAGAAGTCCTTTTGTTAGAGAAGAGTGACAGGATGAAGGGAAGGAGTAGGACGGACGAGAGCTCAGTCACTTCACTGCGCCTGAGGAGAGACGAGAAATCACAGTCAGTCATCACTGCATGAGGAAACAAAACTAGAGCCACTGAACTTCTGTATGCATCATTTGTTTAGATTTAGAATTGATAAAGGTGCTGTATGAAGGATTGACACCGAGTGGCTGAACTAGGTATTGCCGTCCAAATTCAAAATATTGGAGAGGCTTTTTTTCACCATGGTGTGTATGTGCCTAATTAACATATGAAATCAATTCACACCATTTAAATTCTATAAAATTAACAATGTTTCATATTGAGTTTTAAGTGGGCAGACAAACGTTTAAGCTTTAAAAGGGTAACAAATCAGCAGCTCCACATTTGCTTCTTGGGGCAAAAAATAAAATAAATGCCATGACCCTTTTAAAAGTGTAAATTCCACCTTCAGAATCAAAAACATGTCTACTTCTTACATCTAATCTTCAATCTACATGCCATCAATGGCTGTTCAGACACACATGAACCGGTGATCAGTGTGTACCTGCTGGCCCTGTGGTGTGGCGCCCGGCTGTCCCGGGGCCTGTCCCGTCTGTCCGTAATAAGCAGCCTGCTGTCTGTAGTATTCAGCCCATGCGGCGCTGTAGTCCGTCTGTCCCGCTGCTGGAGCTCCTGTGGCTTGAGCTGCTCCTGCGGCGGGAGCAGCTGCTCCTCCTCCTCCTCCTCCAGCAGCAGCTGAAACAGTCTCAGCATCAAAACACTGATCCGCCAGCAGATTCTTTCACATGCATCTCTCTACTACGTGATAACAGCGTGTGGAATGAGCGCTCGTACCCATCTTTTTGTAGTACTCCTCCCAGGCCTTGGTGTAGTCGGGCTGAGCGGCTCCGGGAGCAGCCTGGCTCTGGTCAGCAGGAGCGGGAGCGGCCGGTTGGGCCGCAGGCGTCTGTCCAGGCATGGCGCCCCCTCCAGGCTGCTGGTAGTACTGTGCGTAATAAGCTGCCCACGCTGCGTTGTGATCCACTGCTGCTTTACCTGAGAGAAACAGACAGAAATCCCCTTTATACTTCAGATACTCGGCAACTTGCAGACACGAGCTGAGCCTCAGGATAAACAAGATCATATTAATGCTAATTTAAACAAAATAACTCCATTTAAATAAGGATCCATACATCCATTTTTTGAAGTTCAAAAGCTTGACACAAAGGGACAGTTTGTCCTTTTTTTGAGAAATTAATACTTAAGACCGGTATCAGACAGAGGCAGGACAGTAAATATATATTTGTCATGTTATACATACGTTTTATTATGATCATTTATTAAACAGATGCGCATCAATTTTAGTAAATGTAAAAAAAAAAAAAGAAAAAAAAAAGTTTAAATCAGTCCTCATCTCTGCAGCACACGTGCTAAACGCAGGTTATTTGTGCAGCATGAGAAAGATGGATAAGGAAGAGAGATGGAAAAGTGCACAAAAGCATTATCAACTTCCTACAGAACTTCAATTATAACAGCTGTCAGCTGTGTGGATATTGGCAAATAGTTCATTTTCATTTATAATCATTAATATGGCTTCTTATCAAGATATTAGTCTATATGCTATGTTCTGTCAATGCTTTAACTTCATATTAGCCTATTTATAGCACACTTGCCATCCAGTAAATCAAACTTTGCAAAACACTGCCACATAACATTTACCTCAGTATAACAATTCAGTGTCTATAAGCTCGTTGGTCAGCTAGAAAAATAACTATATAGCATTGCTATATTTAAGTGCTACTGCATTTTAATAGTATTACTGTACCTGTTGCATATATGAAATTGAAGAATGCAAGCTAAAGATAAAATTCAACATCCTATAAAGCTGCAGGTTACTAATGAAGAAAACCCAACAATGTGTGAAAGACATGAAAACACTGGATGCATTGAGGAGCCCAAACTACACTGTAAAAAGAGATCAGTTGACTTTGCTTTAAAAAAAAAAAAAAAAAAAAACCCATTAAGTAAATAAACGTCCTGCATAAAGAAATGTTATGTGAACTGGACAATGCTGAGTTACACTGGCAAGTAAGTTTGAAAATGTGTTGTTCACTTTTTTCTGGTTGGACTAAAATTTATTAAAATGCAATTACACTCAATGGCCAAGTGATGCTTATGGTTCATGATACTGGTACAGATCCAGTGTTAAGTAATTTGGCACTTAAGTTTCCTATAGGAGCCAGTGACTTTTTTTGGGGGGGGATCTCGGTAGTTTTAGCAGAAGACATTTTTAAATGAAAAAAAAAAAAAAAAAACTGACATCAAATCTTTAAATATTATTAAATGTAAAATCAAGTAGTATTTTTAAATACATGTATAATAGTATTAGTACTTGTCAAAATGTATTTAGTGTATTTTACAAATTGGAATTAATTACTATAATTTAAAGTAAAAAAAAATAAATAAAATCCATGTCTTTAAGATGCAATGCGACCCAAGCATGAGAAACTGAACAGACATGTGACTGTGGTAGCACTAGAATCCCATCGAGACTTAAACACTGAAAGCGTCAGTACAAAACGACTCACTGGGATCCTGCGGCTGCCACTGCTGGTACGTGTTCCCCCAGCCCTGAGGATACTGACCGCCAGGAGGACCACCGCTGGAGACAGAGAGAGAACCACTGTGAGCATGTGCAAACTAAACCTCAACCCTCTCCCTGAAGCTGATTCCCCTTTACAGCAGTACTGACTGTGGCGGTCCACCGGGGGGTCCGGGCTGGTACGGGTTCGGGTTGTAGGGGCCCATGGGTCCAGCGGGGCCCGGTCCACCCGGTCCAGGACCAACAGGGCACAGGGGACCCTACGAGGAGAAGCAGACCAGTTAAAGCCAGCAAACACTAGAGCAGCAGTCAGCAGTCCAAGTATCCACATCACAACATGTGCACAGCACTTAGTTTGAATACAAGAACAGCATTTAAAACAGTGCAAGGTCTCTTTATTTAAGACACTTTGGACTTTTAGAGTATATTATACAGGTGACAACTAAGTTTAATCTGGCCACAGAGGAACACAAGTGGGTTGCCTGATATGAAGAGACAATCCCCCAAACAGATATTCAATTCAAGTTTATAAGTATAGCACTCTTTATGATGCAAATCAAAGTTTTAAAGAAAATGTAAGTTTCTACATTATATTTAGTAACAGCTTATCAGTGGTGACTCAAGTTGAAGTCCATGTGGCAGAAATATGGTAAAAATCAAGCAGCTAGTTAATCCACGTAAATCAAACAGATGGTGAATACACCATTAAGAGCAATGATTATATGATGCAGTTATTAAATATATGTGGTACTGTTACGGAGGCCGTTCATAATGCAGAGGTCACTGCCTGATGTGCTCTGATTTAAATGAGTTTGAGAGCATTTACACCTGTATCTTTTCTGTTGATACACAGCCCTAGCAAACGGCAGGAAAGATCCCGCACAGAAGCGGTGTTTAGGGGTACCTCGATCTTGTCCTCGATCAGCTGTTTGGCGTGGTCGATCTGCTGAGGAGATCCCCGGATGATAAACAGTTTGAAGTTGGGGTCACCGTTGGGCGGCGGCTGGCGAGAGATCTCCACGAAGGCACCCGTCTCCTGGTTGATGGCCTTCACGTTCTCGCCGCCTCGGCCTATCACCAGACCGCATTTGTGGGCGGGGATTGAGAAGGTCATCTCGCTGCCAGGAGGGCCCCAGTTGCCCGGACCACGCCCCCTGCCACGCCCCCCTGGATGCATTCCTTCACCTGGAGGACCCTGACGAACACATCAGAGATTAACCAAAGCAACCAAACACCAATTGAGTCCAGTCATAAAAACAGATGTGAATCAGTCACTTCCCTAGCATTTCATCAGTTCAATTGAGAAAGACTAGCATGTCAGATACACAAATGCAAAGGTAGTAGTAATAATAATAATAATAATAATAATAATAATAACAACAACAACAACAACCAGTAAACCTCTTGTGCATCGCCTTGAATAAAAATTAGTTACTCTTAAAATACAATGTTCTATGCCTCCATTTGAGAGATATATAGTGTATTAAATCATTCATACAGAATATTTTATTTGACATACCAGCATCGGTGACTGGTATATTTTCATGACAAGATCAATGTAATTTAAAAGAAACAAATATTAGTAACAAGCAATAATAATGGAAAAATCTACTGACAACAAACTCTCCACCTTATAACAAACATAAGACATTTCAGTATTTGACTTGGAAAAAATTAAATATTCCAGGTGAAACTTTAAAACTTTCATTTGGTCCTTAATGTAATTCAGAAAATCAATGAGAAATACATATACTCCTAATAAACTAAAAGTAGTCATGCTTTTAATTACTATTTAAATTGCACCCTTCATACTGAATCCAGAAAAAAAGATTTAAGAAATAAAACGAAACTGAATTTAGGAAAGAAATCCTGATTTCACAGAGTATATTGGGCATCTCCAGATGAGTGCGAGCATCACTCACCCCTCCTTCCTCTCGTACCCTGATGCTCTGCAGGAGTTCGTTGATGATGCTGGCGGCGTGTTCGCAGCGGTCCGGAGGACCCACTATATGAGCGATCTTTTCTGGACCGCTTCCATCATCTACAGAGAGAAGAAAAATACACTTTGTGAACTGTAATATCATAAAACATTGAGTTTAATCAGAAGCTGAAAGTCTAAACACACCTGGTTTGAACTGTATCCTCACACCAGCGTCGTTCTGAATCTTCTTGATCATCTCTCCGCTTCGGCCAATCACGACGCCCACAGAGTGACGCGGAACGGGCACCTGTCCAATCAGAATAAGACATCACATTTCAAAAAAAAAAAAAAAAAAAGTGGAATGTAAAGGATTAAATCAACGCCGCACCTCCATTCCTCCTCCACCACCTCCTCCTATTTGAGAGCCGTACTCATTTCTGTCGAAGCCGGGATGGTCCCGCTCTCGCAGAATCTCCTGCACCATCTCACGCGCTTGCTACAGAGAGAAATGAGCGCCAACATCTTAACCACAACAGGTCTTAAAAGAGAACAAACAAAACGAGCAACAGTAACGGGTGAGAGAAGAGTAGTAGTCGTCACACACCTGCACTTTGTAAGGATCTCCAATGATGCGCAAAGGTTTGTCCATGTTTGGCCCCTGAGAAGGGTCCTGGATCAAAATCATCTTCACGCCAGCGCGCTCCTGAAACACAAAGCATGTTAACATGTAGAGAAGGCAACCAAGAACCTCCTGTTAGCATTCAAAATCTATACATTTTAATACAGTAATATTTGTGAAAACTATGATGCATTTCTTTGCACGCACAGACGGGCACAAGCTCTACCTGCAGCTGTTTAATGGTCTCTCCTCCTTTGCCGATGATGAGCCCCGCTTTCCCTGCCGGAATGATCATTTCCTGCATGTGTCCGCTCCCATTGGTCGACTCGTGGAAGGAGGGAGGAGTGCCCCGCCCCCGAGAGACGATGTCATCCAGCAGCATCTTGGCCTTCCTGCACAGACAGGTCAGAGGTCAAAACACCAACACACAGATCCACACTGCAGTTAAACGTGTGAGGAAGCACAAACATACTGGATGGCTTCAGGGCCGCCGGTGAGAGACACACTCCTGTCTGGAAGACCGCCGCTGTCTAAACACACAAAACCAACAAGTCCCATCACGCCTCATACTTCTAAAACATGGAGAGAAGAGCCCACTTGACTGATCTGAACCAGAGTTTGACTCACCTGGAGCAATCTGAACCTTACAGCCAGACTCCTGCTGGATCTTACTGATCTGCTCTCCTCCCCGACCAATGACTACAAACAGACACAACATTCACTGGGTGCAGAATTATACTCATGAACAGACTCTAGCGCGTCAACCTCCAGTAGAAGTGTGAATCTCAAAGAACAGTTTCAGATCCACATTTCAACCCCCTCAACTCTGTGTGTGCACATTATACAGGAGCAATAATAGGGCTGCCAAAGGAAACCCAGCAGAGTTTGAGGAAGGTTTATTTAGATGTGTATTCAATCAAACATCACAACTGTTGTACATTCTGCATGGTCCAATCGTGATCTAAAAAACAGCTACCATTCAAAATTCTGGGGTAAGCCAAAATAATAATGTAATATATATTATTATTATTATTATGCACTAGGAATAATAAAATAAAGTAATAAATAAAAAAAAGCATGCATTTTTCTTCCTTTTGGTTTTGGCAAAAAAAGAAAAAAATGACCCAAGTGATATTCCCCCAGGAAAGCGTGAGTACAGCCAGTGCATGCTGGGTAATGTGAACTTACTGAGGCCAACCATGCCGTCAGGGACTCTGTACTCTTCTGTGAGAGTAGACGGACGCACGCTACAGAAAGACAACAAACAACAGTCAGGAAAAATACCAGCAGACAAATACAATCAGGTCATAGTAACTTGTGGCCAAACGCCTTTTCAGAAAAGCATAAAAAAAAAAAAAATCATATACATTAAGATCTTGATACGTTTTGAAGGCACCACAAGAGTTAAACTTTTACATGAGCACCTCGAGACCCCTGTATTAGGCTTAACAGTCTAATGGAGTCAATGGAAACCAAACCTAGCCTAATTATACAGGCCTGTGTAGTTATTCCCAAGTGCTCAGATCTGAGAGCTGTTCTAACGACTCGATCACACACACACGAGGACGTCTTACCTCTGCTGGGAAAGGGCAGCCAGCTGGGCTCCGATAGCTGTGGATGAGAAAGGGATAAAATCACTGCGCTAAAAATACACACGCATGTGCTTTGAGTTGCTAAAAGTGAGTCTGTGTGTTTACATGAGTGAAAAAAAAGCAAAGACAGACGTACACAGTGCTGAAGAGTTGTCTCTGTCAGACGCCATCTTCTTACACTCCGGCTGATCTGAGGAGGAAACACAAGAAGAGCTCAAAAACATCTCCGGAGAGACAGACGAACAGATCCAGAGAGACAGACGGACAGATCCAGAGCACGTCTCTCTCACGCCGTACCTCCGTCCTCCAGAGATCGCTTCTGAGCCGCGAAGGCATAGCTCTCCGCTCCGCCGTTATTGCTCATGGGGGGACCGGCGACGTCTCCGCCAATCTTCGCTGCGATCTGGAAAACACCACAAAATCAGCATGAAGTTAATACTAACTGCTAGTCACATTTTCTTTTAAAGTTATGCATTTATGTTAGACAGACACTACGATTAAAAAAAAAAATTTAGGGACAGCGAGATCTTTTGTTCCAGACCTTTGAAAGAAGTTACTTGACTCACCAAGGATGAAATTATTTAATCAAAAACCCAATCTAGGATATTGCTTCTGTACGTGACTATTTTGTTCAAATTTAATTCAGCTGTATTTTCAGCTTTATTACTCCAGTGTCACATGATCATTCAGGAAACATTATAAAATACTTGAGAAATATTATCACCATTAATGTTACACTGGGCTTGTTTTATTTTTTGACAAACATTTTCTTTCCACAATATTCTTTGAAATGCAATGTAAAAACGCGGTATAATAAAATGTCCAAAATTCAGTACAATGGCACATGAAAAGTAACATTGTATATTTATCATCTATAACCACTCCTGTAACGTAATTACCACAATAATCGCCACTAATTGTACACACAGATACAAATAGGAAAGAGAGAGAGCGAGCGTGTGTGAGTTAAGTATAGAACACCGCTTTTACCGTGACACCACGATGCTAACATGTTTTACAGGACGTGTAACGTTACCCCTATAAAACCATGGTACGATCATTACACACGTTAAAACACATGGTAGTGCCGTGGTTCTTTTACAGATGGGACAAAAACAAACAACGGTAATTCGAATGTTTTGTCGGACATTTAGCGTTACAGCGGTAGCATTAGCACCATGTTACCCCCTGGACTCAGTGTAAATACGGTGATAAATGAAAATAATCACTACGTACCGCGCTAAATACCTATTCTGTGCGAACATTCCTGTACTATAGTACAGCAGTCGTTTGTAACGGTAACTTGTAACCACATCTTGCCTTTGTTCCGAGCCCTACGCGATCGCAGCTCGTGCTAACGGATGATTGTGGCGCGCGCCGGCTCATGTGCCGCGGCCCTCGCGCTGACCCACAAACGCGGCCCGCAGTGCGGATCTCTCACCTGCCGCGCGCGCTGTACCGCGTCGGCGAACGCGTCTTTCTGGATTCCAGCTGCTCCGGCACCGGGTGGCGGCACCGCGCTGTACTCAGACATGCTGTCCGTATGGAGGATGAAGTGTGCGGGAGACGGCGAGGAGCACTAGGCCTGGCAGAGGTGCGCAGAAGCGGGAAGACGAGCGAGACAAACGCATGGGAGGAGGGACTTAAGCTCTACGGGCTTTCCTATAGGCGTTCTTAATGAGTGGCTGTTGCGAGCACCAATTAGATGGCAGCTGGAGGCGGGCGTAACGTGCGGATTTGACCATTCACCCAATGAGTGAGAGCTGACCGAACGCGACGCACAGAGCTTGTCGCTACGTGAGGGAGCCAATCAGCGCTCGGCAACGCATGAAATAGCCCAATGAGGTTCGAGAAAACGCTGATAGGCAATGATGGACGTTTCGATTAGCGTATAGGCTTTTTAGGACCGTTTAACCTTGGTGATTATGTTATTCTGCTGCTCAATGCATTATCTTGGCATTTTTATGGGTTAATGAAATACAGTTTCCGTACAGCAGAGAGATGAGCTGGTGATGTAATTATGATAAAGACCGTCAAGAAAGACTCTGAACTGTTTAATTGAATTTAATTTACATACATTCTCGTACATGCATTCAGTAATTTGCTTTAGTTTCCTTTCAAATAAAAACACACGGAAGGACAGCAAAAATATATAATGACAATACATGATTTTTCGTTAACATCAAAATAACAACAATAATAATGTATGCATACAAAACCAAACGAAATATTTTTTCACACTTCCCACTAATTGTGGGTTTATTTTGCAGAATGGATGTAAACATGGCAAATATAGCTTTTATTTGAAGCAGATAGCATAATTAGTTCAGTAAATAACTATTATTGAAATAGCAAGTGTCTGTCACAGCTGAATACGTGGGAGGAACATTGTTGTTCTTGAGAGCAATTGATTGAATAGAATCTGTGGGTGCAGGATGACGTCATAATTATTTTTGGTCCGTTTTCCCAGAAGATAAAGAATGGAGCATTTAAATACATATATATTTACTACAAGTTTGTGTTGTGAACATTTAGTTCTGCAGTAGCATATTAGTGCTAAAATTAACAAAAATCTAATTTTGAGACTTGAACTTGGATAGAATTTTGTGAACAAATAATGCTTGAATCCTAAAGAAACCTGTGGTTGCAGATTCTGTACGGAATATTTTTTTATTGTAACACATACAAATCTGAATATATTATCTGAACATATTAACTCATTCAATGATAAAACACAGAGTGTTGACCTACAGTAGAAGTAACACTATCAGAAAGTCAATTTTTTGCTTAGTCTTATTGTTCTATGAGTCAAAAATCACAAAAACAAACACCCATAAGGCTTTCTGCTCCAAACCGTAGCCTGCAGTCTCTCATGCATTGAGGATAAAAGATATATAAACTGAATTCCAAGGCTGCGTCCCATTTCAGATGCCTACACTACACACTGAATGTACAAAGTAGAGAGTAAAAGTACTTCTGAGTTTGTAGTAAGATAGTATGCCAGTGTTAGGTCATTAAGTGTGTTTAGATACCACCCATCTACTGTTTGCTTTATAACATTAGTATCTAGCTAAATTCCTAACCTTAAAATAACTAATGTTAAAATCATATCCAGTACACTTTAAAACTGCTGTGGCAACTTCAGCCTTGCATTCCTCGATACTTTTCTTTACCTGAAACAGTCAAAAGAAAACCATCAAAAACGTTACACTAATGGGGGACGATATTAGTTGAAATAAAATAAAAAAACATGCATGGATGCAATTCCACTAAAAAAAATGCCTTTGGTATATTGTGGTCTTGTTCATGAAACACAAGCACAATTATTGTCTGTCTTAAAAATTTATAAAACACAAAAATGTTTTGAGTGAGACCTAACACTATTTAAGGGTAGATAATCTATAAATTGGGACGCAGTTCAGGATTTTAGAATCAGTTAAAGGAATAGATCACCCAAAAATGAAAATTTCCTAAAAGTGTACTCACCCTTATGCCATCAAAGATGTAAATAGTTTTTTGTAAATCCAGTGGATCCTCTGCAGTGAATGGGTGCCGTCAGAATGAGAGTCCAAACAGCTGATAAACAGATCACAATAATCCAAGATCCAATAGTCCAAGCTGTGTGTTTATAAGAACTGGACTGTTTTCACCTGTAAATCCTGCTAAATCTGTGCATATGTATCTCCTGAACCAGATGAGATGACTTTTTCACTGCAGAAAGCAGTATTATGGAGTCATATTTTAGCTGGAAGCTGAATTTAAAAAATCTTTGATGATGGATTTGTTTCTTACAAACACGCAGCTTTTCTCTTCACAATACGTTAACTGATGTACTTGAGTGCTGTGGATTACTTGTGGGTTACTGTGATGTGTTTATCAGCTGTTTGGACTCCCATTCTGACGGCACCCATACACCGCAGAGCAATCATTGCTGAGCAAATGATGTAATGCTACATTTCTCCAAATCTGTTCCCATGAAAAACAAACCCATGTACATCTTAGATGGGCTGATTGTGATCACATTTACAGCTAATGTTAATTTTGTTTGGGTGAACTATTCAATCTGAGTTACGGAATCTTCAGCTGAGGATTCTAGAACTCTTGACTGGTTGTCATGGTGATTTCGGAGCACACAGGGATTCAGTACAGTAGAGGAAGCGTATTATTGGAGCACAGATAAAACATACATGCTTCTCCAAGCAGAGGCACTTTCAATTGTACTGTAAATTCAAAGCGAGGAAGTTAGTTTATTGTCCATTCCCATTTGGAGTTCAGTAGTGTGCACTGGCTTAAACACACACACACACACACACACACAGACACAGTAAAGCACAAGCTCACACATACGTTCATTTTACCGCATCCAGACGGCCGTACCCTGTATATCTGAATATCAGGGCCCTGTTAACCAACAAACACACATGAAGAGCACATCATGAACCTCAGTAATTCAGGATTGGGTAAGAACAGCACCTCTAAGATTCTGCATATTTCAGTGTTTGGTTTCAGTTTGTTGTTCTTCCTCACATCCAATGTTTTTGGTGAACATCCCTCCAGTGATTTCATATATTGTAGGCTTAAATAAACAAGTTTTTGATTGTATTTTTTCTACACACACACATGACCTGTCTCTCTCTCTCTCTCTGTCTCAGGTTCCCACTCCCAGTACTTTCCTCATGTGCTCGTAGACGACGTATGAGATGCTGACCGCCGGGATGACCTTGAGGAAGTTGGGAGCGATGCCTCGATAGAGACCCACCACTCCGTCCTGGGCCACGATACTCCTGAAGAGGGTCAGCATGGACAACTGAGGAGCTCCCTTCACTGACGCTGAGGAGCCGGAGGAAAACAATCTTAACTTCTTATGATACCAAAAGTATAATTTCAGTTGATGCATATTTTATATCAAGTAATAAAATGTTTTTACAGTTTAAGTTCACAAAGATAACATTGTTACAAATCACACTAAAACATCTATTCTTCCAGCTTTATTATTAACTATTCAAGTATTTTTATGTGAATTTTGGGATATTGCATTAAAAACACCAGATGGAAATTACAATATTTTAGATAAAATCTTAAAATGTGCATTTAAAAAAACATTTGTTGCTAATTTTGGGAATAATTATGAGGTGGGAAAAAACCCTGTAAAAAACACTTTTTTTATTAGTAATACATTGCTCTACTTTTCCTGGAAGTGACAATTTTGTGTTTTAGGGATGATCCTCATTTAGCCTGGAAAGGAAGCACAGCTCTGGTCTGATTCTGTGTGTGTCTCACCCTGCGCCTGCATGCGTGTTCGGATGAGGGCGAGCGGGTAGGACGCCAGCTGTCCACAGGTGCTGGATGCAGTCCCACAGCCCACCAGCACCAGGACGCCCGGGTCGGGCGAGCCCTCCGAGTACCGCTGCAGCCAGGCGTTTTTCAGCGTCTGAGAGAGGAGACAGTGTGAGAGAGAGCCTTTACGAAGAAATTATTCTCAACACACACACACACACACACACACCTCGTAGACGGCGAGGTCTATGCCAGCGTACGGGATGATGCCCAGCATGTTGGGCAGGTATCCTTTATAAAAGGCCAGAACGCCCTCCTTCTGCAGGATCTGTTTAGCACAGTCTGCCACACTTGAATACTGTCCTGTTTTACGAAGAGTGAGACGAGTCTTCAGCACCTACAGAACCACACACACAGACAGAAACCCACTCATGACATTAAAACAAACACAAAAAATGTTACAAAAAAAAAAAGTTTTTGACATTGATAATAATAATAATACATATTTCTTGAGCAGCAAATCAGCATATTAGTATGATTTCTGATCATGTGACACTGGAGACTGGAGGAATGATGCTGAAAATACGGCTTTGATCACAGGAATAAATTACATTTTATTATATATTCAAGTATATATATATTTTTTATTAATATTATTTATAAATAATAATAAATAATATTAATAAATATTTCACAATATTATAATTTTTACTGAATTTTAAATCAAATAATTGCAGCTTTGCTTAACAGAAGATACGTTTGTCAAAAACTACTGAACCCAAATGTTTGAACGGCAATGTACTAATTATTGTCAGTGAATATTTCTTTTACTTTTTTAATTAAAACATTTACACCAATTAAACAATTAAAATAGGTTTTTGAACTAATAAATATATTATATAAACTATATTCTTTACAAATATTGTTTATTGTGAATATTATTTAAAAATGTGTTTTTATTGAAGATATGTATATTTTGCTGATCCAAACATTTTTTAGAAGACTTTATTTGACTTAAGTCCATTATATTTCCAGGACTCCGCTTCACTCTCCATTAACCACAGCTCACTGCTTCATTCTGACATGAGCCGCTGAATGCAGAGTGCTTTCTTTAGAGCACTGGGCCTGAACTTTATGTAAGGCCTTTGGTAATTTGAGCAGACATGTAGACGTGTGTGACAGCGAGGCCTTGACATATAGTGACCTTGATGTTCAGTGCGTGCAGGAACCAGCTGTTGTGTGTGTGTGTGTGTGTGTGTGTGTGTGTGCTTACCTCCATCGGGTATATGACAGTTTGCGCCGTAGCTCCAGCCAGTGATCCAGCCACGAATCTCTCCTGAACTTTCAGCGTTCCTCCCTCTTTACTGCCTCTCATCAAGCGTTTAATCTGCAGACACACGGATGCAGGCTGAGTTTTGAGGCGCTGTCCACTCGGCTGAGTGTAAGACAGAGCTGTACCTGCTCATAGGCCATGAATTTGATGGCTGTCTCTGGTGCGATCTTCAGGACGTTGATGCCGTTCCCCCTCCACAGCGCAGAGAGGCCGCCCTCCTTCACCATCGCACGCAGACCACGCCACACAGTCCCTTTATCAGAGCTCTGGCCGTGCACCTGAACATCAACACAATTCACATGATTTTTAATGTCAAGATGTAGTCTAACTAGATTACAATTAAACCAGAACACACCTAAACATAATAACAAAAAAAATTTCAGTTGCAGTGTCTCAAATGACCTCCAGGGGCCCACGTTATTTCATCTTAATTTTTAAATAATCCTGTTCAACGGTGGTGAAAAACTACATTACCCATAATTCTGCACAGACTCTTCACCAATCAGAGAATCGTATCAGAAAAACACTGCATTCTTAACTAAAACGCTTAAATAAGCATATTTTGCAATAACCATAAAATACATTTCTATGCACATAATCAAATATCTTTAAATCCATAATTTCATAGTTCTCCTGTCCGTCACAATGCTTTACAGAATTGTAGTTTTTTTCCTTCATTAATGCTGCTAAATACATAGTAGCGTACATTTGTCCGATTTTCAAGTGCTTTTTGCGCCAAATCAAAGTTTGTATTAATTCACCATGTAGCTGGTTGGTTTGGTTCAGGGTTTAGTTAACTAAAACTGTAGTAGTTAACCTTTAGATGCCTTTCATCTTGTAGTAATATCTATTATCCTTGTTCACACAAGCCACAGCTTTTGCTAGATTGTATTGCGTGAGCAACTTTGAAAGTATTAAAGGAGATGATGAGTGGATGCCGCCTGATCATATCTTCCTTCACTATATTAATTATTTCATTAATATTTTGTGTGACTATTAATCAAGTTATTCATCAGTATTTAACCTCAAAGACTGTTTGATGATTTAACTAAATAAGTAAAAGCCATCTATACTCGTATAGATAGAAAATGCATATATATAGTTTTATCCTTTTAAAAAGTGGTAAGAGTAACAGGCATGAACACATGTTGAGAGTATTCCTTCTCCTAGGGTCACAAAGCCAGGCTAAAAGGGTCAGGGTGACCTATCCTCTATGTGCATGAGATGGTTTCACTGATCCCAGACCAGCGCTGTCTCACCTGCAGAAAGACCTTGAGTCTGTCGAGCGGCGCGGTTCCTGTCCTGGACACCGATCCGGCCACAGCTCCTGCCATCAGCTGCCGCCACACGAACCCTGATTGCTTCTCCTTCTCTGAGAACTCGTCTGGGACCGTCAGATGCTCCCCGATGTCCAACATCTACACAAACACACCAACACATACACAACAGAGCAGTTACAGAAAGAGAGAGGCTCCATTTACAGTCATGAGAAAACCTCTTGCTTCGTACCACCGAGTGTTTCCAGTACTGAGCGATTTCCTCCATGTTGAGCAGAGGGTTGAACAGGAAGTGATCTCGCCACTCGAACCAGTCAATGGTCATGGATTGGTCTTTATCCATACTGTACCAACACATTTCACAAGCACCATGACAGAAAACCACAGCTGAAATGCACTTCCCATACATGCTATGCACAAAAGCACACACCTTTGCAGGATTTTGGCGGCCTGCTCCAGCGTGACGTCCACGCCGAGATTGTGTAAAGACTGCTGGATCTCCCCCACGTCCAGTTCACCTACAAACAATGTGTCAATGTACTGAAACATGAGATAACAGAGCTTAAACCGAATTCATGCTAATGCTAATATGATGCTAACAGTGAAGTAAAATGCTAGCAGCAATATCACAGCTTCTGGGTTGTTTTGATGCTAATATATTACAGATATTATAAGGTTATAGATGCTATGTTATGTAGTGGGATAGACTGTAGGGTTATTGGGAGGATATATATGGCAAATTTTATTACTTATCATCTCTAAAAAATTAGGTCTACTCTAACAGAGAATTAAGATTCTGACCAGTGTTGTTATTAACTAAAACTGAAGTGTAGTTGAGTGAAATAAAATCTTGAAATAATAACACATAATGTAATAGAATATACAGTGAATAATGTTAAAATAACACTGATTCTGATAATGCTGTGAAGCTGACAGAAACGAACCATCATTGTTTCGGTCCAAGCTGCGAAACATGAGTCTGAGGCGTTTCTCATGTGAACGCAGATACTCGGTGAACTCTTCAAAATCCAGCTGACCGTCTTTATTAACATCTCCAGCTCGGACAATCTGCTGAATATAGGGCATATACAGAGAGATAGAGGGGGGGAGAGAGAGATGGAGGGACAGAGGGATGCCGGGATCATTAGGAAAGGTGGGATGGGGTGCAAATGAAGGAGAAGCGAACATTAAAACCATGCAAAGCCCGCAGCCCACAGCACCAACATCAAACATGAGCAATCAGACACTAATCATCAAATCTAAACAGGTTCATTTCATTCAAATTAAATGCACTGAGAAAATGAATGTAAATGTGCAAACAGAGAAAGCCAAGCGCACGAAACAATAGCTTTACAATGTGTTTCATTAATTTATAGACATTATATTAGTGTGTTTAAATATAATAATCATTTACTCTCACATGGATCCACTCCAAGACGCTGACCTTTCACACAGTCTGCAGCCTGCATGTGTTTCTGTGAGCCTATGTGTGAAGTTTAGCACTTTCTTGCCAAAATCATTCATAAAGATGCATAATGCAACCACAAACACATGCACACATGCTCCCGAACCTCAAAAAGCAAAGCACTTTACAAAATCATCAAGTTTCAGAAATCAGTATGACACAAGACTGTCGCAGGCGAACAGATCAATGTCTAATCACTAAACTATAAACTGTTGTACAGTATGCTGTAAACAGCAGTGATGGGGTAACTAATGGAAAGTTATGTAATCAGATTACTTTTTTCAAGTAACTAGTAGAGTAACACATTTACAAGAAACTATTGGAGCTACTTTTCAAATTAGTAAAGCAAGTTATTTTTTCCCTGTTTATTCACAAACACGTCTTCTGTTCCTGTGTTGAGCGATTTTTTTTTTTTTTTTTTTTTTTTTTTATAGAGTAACGCAATACTTTATTGCATTACTTTTAAAAGTAGCTTCCACAACACTAAAAAACAGTGTGCAGGATGCTGTGGAAAGATAAGATAACAAAGATTAATTTAACACCTGCGTGTGTTCGTTTGATCATAACTTGGTTCTCATTGTTTCCTAGGCCTTGGGTTTGATGTGCTGGCATTACATCACTACAACCTTCTTAGCAATTAAATTCATTTATCATATGAAGCATTATGAGTTTGAGTATGTTAGCGAGTAAGCAGCTACATAATGTGTTACACTCTCACTAATGTGTGCAGCACATCGGTCTAATCTGAGCTGAACATCAGGCACCATCCCAACCAGCAACAACTGAGTTTATTTGTTTTGTTTATTTCTTTCTTTTTTTTGACCGCTTGTCTGTTTTCTACTTCTGGAGCACTGTTTGCACAGTCTATCCACAGTGAAATCTCAGCGTCCTGTAATCCTGTTTACTTGATCATATATGAAATATTGCGGTTTCTACAGGTTTATCCCATTTTGTGTACTTTTTGTGCACCATTCTTGAAGTGTAATAGTGTGAGCAGTGCACTACAAGCAGCTTCACATCCTTGGAAACGTGATTTCCTTCCTTTAAATCTATCATTTAAGATTGCACTTATGTATGTATTTAGTGTAACCGCTCCATCTTTTTGTTTGTAACATGCAAGCTTGAATGTGTCTTCTGGTGTAAGCCCCTTCCAGTAGTTATAGCTAAACAAAAACACTGTAACAAATTTGCTCTCACAAGAGCCTAATTTGTTATCTTAATCAGAAACATACTGCTCTGTAACCCCTTTCATGATGTAATTAAAGCTGCAACAGGTGAGTGCATGAAGTGTCCAGATGTCGGACAGCTGTGATTACTGGGCATGCTCACATCAATATAGTGAACATTTTCTCACACTGTACATTATCTCTATTTTTACATTACTGTAAGGGGTAGGTTTAGATGTTAATAAAACAATCTAATAGGCAGAAAATGTAATGGCATGATTGTTAGTTTCTGGTCAGAGCTGTATCACTTCCTTCTTTCGGGTTATCTAAGTGCACTTTATGTTTTTGCAATTTTACACCCACTATACACACTAGTATCTGTACGACAGAACGTCACAGAATGGTGCACGGTTTGAGACAGAGTAAGTACACAATGTACAGTACATGGTTTGAGACGCAACTGTTCTCTTTACACTCATTGGTTCGAATCGCACTCTACATTCTTGAATCTTGAGCATCAGACACAATCTGATTGGCTGCCTGAGATCGTATCGCGTCCTGCGGCATTTTCACTTTCAGTGTTCAGATCACGTGACCTGGAAGCGCAGGTTTTATTTCCACGTTAAATCATAAACCTGTCATTTCACGGACAGTTGTCCTTGTACTATAAGCACCCTCCCGTAATGACTGCATGCATTAGGTGTCCTCCGTACCTCCTCTACCGAGCTCCACGACATCCCCCGCGCGGCGAGTCCGACGCGCAGCTCGTTCACATCGATCCGTCCGTCCTTATTCAGATCCAGCTGCGCGAAGAGCTCGGCCCAGAGCCGCTCGCGCTCGGGATCGACCCCGCTGTCCTGGCACCGCGCCCGCCACATGATGCTGTCCACGCACGGTCAGCCACGGAGAAACATCGGCCGGAAGACGCGTCCAAAAAAGGAGCTGCAGGGGAAACAAACCCCTTGCGTCGCGTCCGAGCTCGCGCTCAGCAGACGGCGTCAAACAGCTGTTTTGCACGCGAACCAGGAAGCTTGCGCAATCGTGAAACTCGTACTTCCAAGATAGCCATTCATATTCTTATCCGCAAGCATTGCGACATTTTACGTCGAGATGAAAACACCACGCTGTCCTTGCGCGTCAAAACATGCTGTCCTTGTCTGAAACCCGAGGACTGCAGTGACTGACTCCTGCCACGATACAACAACAGCGGCTTCACATTACACCCTCGGGGGGGGCTTCCTTCTGACAACATGATATATGACCCTAAATATCCTGGTCCTGAAGTGTTAACAACAGAGAAACCGTGTTAAACCGTACACAGTGCAGCCACTTCTCCACTGACTCTGAGGATGAATGGCACACAAATCAGATGACAGCAGTAAAACATCTTCTGTCATGCAGAACAGAACATGATCTTCTCTTCTCAAGGGTGATTGGTTATTTTGATTCAAGGCTGCATGGCTTATGAAGTCACTTCCTGAGGGCTCAAGAAGAATTCAGGCAGCAGGTTCACTATTTTTTAGTATATCTGCTGACTCTTATCAAACACATAGATGGATCAGAAATGTCAGCATGTGACCATAGACCACAAAACACCAATTTCTTTTTTATTTTCTTTTGAACTATTTGAAAATCTGGAGTCTGAGGGTGCAAAAAAAAAATCAAAATATTGAGAAGATCGCCCTTAAAGTTGTCCAGATCTTAGCATTTCATATTACTAATCAAAAATTAAGTTTTGATATATTAAGGGTAGGAAATTTACAAAATATCTTCATGGAACGTGATCTTTACTTAATATCCTAATGAGTTTTGCCATAAAAGAAAAATCGATAATTTTGATTCGTACAATGCATTGTTGGCTATTGCTACAAATATACCCCAGAGAGTTAAGAATGGTTTTGTGCTCCAGAGTTATAGATGGTAGAAACACATCTCTGACAGATCCTAGGGTGGTTTTGCTGGTTAGATGGTCCAAACCGGTCATTTAAGGTCATAACTGGTTTTTTGATTTCCTAGACCAGTAATTCTCAAAGTGTGGTCCGCCATTGCCCCCTAGTGGTCCGCGAAACGATGACCTAAACTAGGCAAGTGTTTGGAGCCAGACATTGATGTGTGATAAGCAGCACCACCCGTCTCATTAATATTCACGTTAAGTTTTAGATGGAAATCTCAAAATCTAGAATCCACAGATCTATTAGTTTTGTAATGTACTAGTTTTTGTTTCATGTGTAAAATCCCAGTAATTTCAGTGATATTGGACATTAAGGGGAACATTCTTTTCAGCATTTTATTGTTACCATAGTTACAACCATAGACTTCCTATACCCACCACCTCAGTTTTAAACTAATGGCTCTTTGGAATGGCATTAAGTGGGACCTAGGCTGTTACAGTATGTTTAATTGCAGTTTTTTTTCCACATGTGCAGTTTGTTGTTCATATTAAGCTGCAACTCATTTCACATTTACTTTTTCAAATTAAATAAAAATGTATATAATAATTACTGATCATATTATTGCATTTGTGTTTGAATAATTAGTTTTTTACTTGAAACAGTTGCATATTAAACTTAAATTTAGCTTATCCTTCCTATTTTGTTGGTTTTTGGGGGCGTGTTAGAGTGGGATTCTGTTAGGTGGTCCTCAGAAAAAAATTGGAAGATAAAGTGGTCCTTGTGCTGAAAAAGTTTGAGAAACACTGTCCTAGACCATCTCTGTCAGTTTGGTTAGACCTAGTAGACCTCCAAAAAACAGGTTTGACCACCTTAAAGGCTCCACCCCAAAATGTAAATGTTTACTCACCCTTATGTCATTCTGAAAACATTTAACTCTCTTTCCTCCATGCAACCCAAAATAAGTTGTTCAGATGAATGTCCATGCTTTATGTTTCCTTATGATGTAAATGAATGGGTTCAAATGCTTTCAAGCTCCAAAAAGTAGTCTTTTCTTTTTATAGATTTATGAGAGGAACAGACCCAAATTTAAGTTATTTTCCTGATCTCATCTGCATTTGCATATTGAGATCTTTCTGCATGAAGACATCATCCCTGTTCTAAAGAAACCCAAGATAGCAGACCTGTGGCACTAACGTCTGTCGTCATGAAGTCCTTTGAAAAACTGGTTCTGGCTTATCTGAAGGACATCACTGGACCCTTACTTGTCCCCCTGCAGTTTTCTTACCAAGCAAACAGGTCAGTGGATGATGCAATCAACATGGGATTGCACTTCATCCTGCAACATCTGGACTTATTTGAGGATCCTGTTTGTGGACTTTAGTTCGGCTTTCAACACCATCATCCCAACAGCCCTCCAGACCAAACTGACCCAGCTCTCTGTTCCTAGCTCCATCTGTCAGTGGATCACCAGCTTTCTGACAGATAGGCAACAGTTAGTGAGACTGGGGAAATTCACATCAAACAGCTGCTCCACCAACACTGGTGTCCCTCAGGGATGTGTTCTCTCCCCACTGCTTTTCTCCCTGTACACCAATGACTGCACCTCTAAGGACCCCTCTGTCAAGCTCCTAAAGTTTGCAGACGACATTACAGTCATCGGCCTCATCCAGGACGGTGATGAGTCTGCTTACAGACAAGAGGTTGAGCAGCTGGCTGTCTGGTGCAGTCTTAACAACCTGGAGCTGAACACGCTCAAAACAGTGGAGATGATCGTGGACTTTAGGAGAAACCCCCCTGCACTTTCCCCACTCACTATCATGAACAGCAGTGTGGCTGCAGTGGAGTCATTCAGATTCCTGGGAACCACCATCTCTCAGGACCTGAAGTGGGACAATCACATTGACTCCATTGTGAAAAAGGCCCAACAAATGTTGTACTTCCTTCACCAGCTGAGGAAGTTTAACCAGCCACAGGAGCTGCTGAAACAGTTCTACTCAGCCGTCATTGAGTCTGTACTGTGTACCTCAATAACTGTCTGGTTTGGCTCAGCAACAAAATCAGACATCAGAAGACTACAGAGAACTGTTCGGACTGCTGAAAGGATTATTGGTGCTCCTCTGCCCACCCTTCAAGAACTGTATACATCCAGAGTGAGGAAAAGGGTTCAGAAAATCACTCTGGATCCCTCACATCCAAGTTACCCCATCTTTGAACTTTTGCCATCTGGCTGGCGCCTCAGAGCCGCAAACACCAGAACAGCAAGGCACAAAAACAGTTTCTTCCCCCAGGCAATCTACCTCATGAACAGTTAAATGTTCCCCACTTATGCAATAAAAATGTGCAATATCCTTATATTTATTTGTCACCCCTCCATCCTAGTACATCCCTGCATCTTACTCAATCCTATTCTATTATCATTTATAGCACAATTGTTTATACATGTATTTATATTTTTTTGTCTGTGTGTTGTCGTCTCTGTATACTGGATGCTTATGTCACTTAAACAAATTTCTTGTATACGTAAGCATACTTGGCAATAAAGCTCTTTTTTGACTTTAAATGCATTCACTATCACTATGATTAACAATTATAGCTTGACAAATAACATTGACTGGAATCTGTGACCTGATGAACAGAGCACAAGATCAGCACACAGATAACCTAATGCACACCTGTTGCCTTCAGTCACTGTTCCCGACACAAATACAGGTGATAACACACACAGATACACGCTTTCTGCAGAAAACCGCTGTCAGCTGCTGTCCACACTAACTGTATAACGTCAATACAGCCGGTAATCAGCCCTGCTTGTGATGTGGACAGTCATTGTGTGGTGTTCTCACCCAACAGCTGTCCGTGTTGTTTCACGATCTCAGGATCAGATTAATGTCACTATATAAGAGCAGCACACAGAGACGGAGAGAGTCAAGCGGAGCGGGAGACATTCGATCGATTCTCCGAGTTCCTTTCAGACGTGGTGTGATGTGTAAGGGGCTGTCTGCCATCCCCTCCTCATGCCTGGAGAAGTGAGTATCAGCACTCTGGTGAGACAGATACTGGAGCATTAAACTGTGTCTGGATGTGAAACAGTGTGTTGATGTTTCAGGGCAAAGGGCATGAGGGTCAAACTGTCCCACCTGACCGAAAAGCAGGAGTGGGTTCACAAACACAGGTAAGAATTGCACCGCTCTCATTTAAAGCTCAATATACATGTTAAGATTAATATACCGTCCTTCCTTTTCTTTAAAAAAGCAACAAAAATGGGTGTAAAAGGGATAGTTGAAAAAAAAACAAAAAGCTGAACTAGGTAATAATAAGCATCTGTTGTTTTCTTCAGAGCGTGTGAGAAGCTGCCTCAGGACCTGGAGTCTCTGCTCAACAGCAAGCGTGAGGGTACTTTCTTCTTGATCTGACTCGCTGAGCTCACTTCTCTTCTCTAAACTTGACTTCTCTGCGCAGCGGGCATCCAGGCGTTTCGCTGCTTCCTGCGCTCCGAGTTCAGCGAGGAGAACCTGGAGTTCTGGCTGGCGTGTGAAGAGTACAAGAGCACATCCGGGTCCAGACTGACGGAGAGAGCTCACAACATCTACATGCAGTTCATCAACCCTGACGCTCCTCGGGAGGTGAGAGACCAACACAGCCAGTGTACAGCAGGGAGAATTAAAAAATAATGAACAAATAGTAGTAGGCTTATTGAGTTTAAGTAAATTAAATGAAGTAAAAAGTCAAATTTTTGCATTGTTTGTGATAATATTATCATTAAAGGCAGCGCAAAAAATAAAATATTTTAAATTAATTAAAATTATTCAAATTTAAAATAAATGTAAATAAACTTATTTATAAACAATTTGATATTTGTTTTAATGCATTACAGTAGAATTACACTTACATAATATGCTTTTGTATTATTATTTTAAGTGTAGATTTTAATTAATTCTTCTAAAAATTACTAAAATATAATACAAAATAAACATATTTTATATAAATCTGTATGTTAATGTATTTATATATTAATTTTTTTCTTCTTCAAATAATGTACTTGTTTTTGCATTATACCCATGACAAAATTGAGAGAGAAATTGTCATCTTGTCATCAAATGGCTTAATTGTCATCAAAATAATGTTAGAATGCAAAACATCTTTATGGAGCTAAAATAGGCTGCATTTTCTTTTTCTAAAATGTGATTTCTTGTTTGGTTCTTCTGGTTTTAAAGTGAAATGCATGTTCTAGACAGTTGGAGCTCGTGTGATGTGTTTCTCAGGTGAATCTGGACAGTGAGACCCGCGAGGCGTTGATGGGGCTGATGGAGGAGCCCACAGCGGACACGTTCGACGAGGCTCAGCACCGGATCTTCTCTCTGATGGCTAAAGACTCGTTCCCACGTTTCCTGCGCTCCTCTTTCAGCCAGCAGCCTCTCAGAGTCCTGTGAGACACACTGTGTATCTGTGGTCTAGACTAGATCTGGAGTTAATCTGTAGAGACGTATGAGCCACAGTCAGGTAGAATAAAGTGTAGTAGCACATAGACTCTTTAGACATTTGAAAACATCTATAATCGCTCACTTTGCCTTTATATATATCTTTGAACCTAATAAAGGTATTTGGCTCAGAATGGAAGTGTTTTGCAGTCAATCACACACTGAGAGCCAGTCGAGCTCTTGAAGCTCAAGGTTGCCACACAATCAAGGCTGAACAAAGATAATAAAGCAGGCAGAGAATCACAGCGTTCAGCCAATCACAGAACGAGCAGCCCGTCCTTGACCACAGGAAGACCTCCAGAGATTATAATCGCAGTAAGACTGCTTACCAGTGGAAAAACTTATACATGACTCTGGATGACATCCCCAAATTAATAAAGCGATGAATGGAAATTGGGCAGTTCAATTAAGTATAGAATGAAAATGGGCAAATATTTGATCACCGAGAAATTATTATTTTTTAATTACAATTTATATAACAACAGTTTTACTACAAATAGCATGCTTAAACTATAGTGAGTGTAACAAAGTGTTTTACCTTACTTAGGTGTAATAACCTTTTTTATTTGTTGCAAAACCATGTGTTATTTTCATGAGTTTTTAATGTTATTTTATAATGAGAAAACAGTATATATTTATTATATTTATAGAAAGCATTCCGTCTTACTGTAAATGGTCTACAAGTTTGAGGCATTGATTGCAACAGTATATATACCAAATATTTTGACTATACTTTTCTTCTTTCACAGCAGGAAAACATTTTTTGAGAGACACCAGGACTGCCGCAGACTGGTGTGGTAACAGAAATTGAAAAGGATTTTTTTATTTTTTTTTTAAATTGATGATGCATAGGCTACTACATACCAACAAGCAGATGAGCACCACATTAAATGCCTAGAAAAAGCTGCGTGGGCAGAAAGTTCTCCACAGAACTGTTTGCCTTTCTATAAAAAAAAAAAATGATGGGAGTACAAAATCTTCGCCAGATTTGAGGAAGAATGAGTCATCCATAATCCACTGATACATAAAAAAACAATAAAAACTTTAGTTTCTAAATTAAAATGGTCTCACGATTATTTATTATATATACTTTATTATTTATTTATTATATATACACACACACAGAGTGCAGTGCAAAAGTCTTAGGCCAGTAGTATTTCAAGTTGAAGATACAAACTCAACTGCGCATGCGCGTCCACTCCGCTGCAGAGAAATATCTATTTAACGCTGCTTTACGTTCATAATACTCGTATGTTCAAGGACACAGTGCTTTCTTAACTCCTTTCCTGAGTGCTTTCGGTTTGTGTTGTTGCTTTTTAACTTCTCCGGGTCTTTGTGCTTTAAATTTTAATTTGCCTTGAGCCATTTCTACTCCGTGGACGCAACCGGAAGTAGAAAGACATCCACGTTTAGGATGAAATAAAAATAAAAGTATTTTCTAAACACCAAACAGTGTTTGTGTGTGGCTGTGTGCGTGTGATGTAGTGTAATTTAACAGTTAAATTAAGAATAGTCTTAGTGGTACTGATTAAATCTGTAAACTGATTTTAAAACTAATATATGACTTACATTTGAAGAGTTTATTTGCAAAAACAGATAACTTTTTATTAATGTTCATTTTTTTATTGTGTTTTATATATATATATATATATATATATATATATATATATATATATATATTACTATTAAATCAAAACAACTCAACTGCAGTTCGATTGATATTAATTTAAATGCAGGATGGAAAAAAGAGAGATTTTTGAACACACAAATTAACTCTTCATTTGCTCTTTTGTAGTGCCCGAAGATATAAAGATGGACTAGCTAGGTAGCTAGATTTGAACACACAGCCTACAAGTAATATGCAAAAACCACCACTTTTTGTTAATTGTGGGTTTATTAATAATACTAAGTGCCTCAAGTTAAAAAGTAAAGCATGCCACAAGAGTTTCCCATCTGTAAATTTATTTGCCGGAATGAGGGCCCTCAAACACTCTCACACACACACTAGGCACTGTAAACACAGCTGTACAGTTAGTCAGAAGTTTCTGATACCAAATAAAAGGTTAGGCACTTTTGAACCGGACAGAATGAGTGTTAAAATAAAGTGATACATGGATCCTCCCAAACAGAAACCCTCCGTCAATGACAGAAGCTCACAGCAAAACAATATGTGATTTATAATCTGTCTGCATTCACACCAGCCAATCACAGGCCTCGATTTGTTCAAATTAGACTGAGAGGAGGCGGGGTTACAGCAACACCGTAAATGCTGGAGAAATTGAGTTAATGCTCCAGTTTGCATGGACAAGAAGTTATCCCCATGAGTCCTTTCATTAGAAGACTTGTTTTTGTATCTAAAATTGTGCTGTCAAACGATTAATCACAATAAATCACATCCAAAATTAAAGTTTTTGTTGAAGTAATGTATGTGTGTGTATTGTGCATATATATATATATATATATATATATATACACACACACACACACACACACACAGTATATATTTTGAAAATATTTACATGTTCATATAATTTATATTATTCATGCATATATTTAATATATCAAACCATTTTCTTCTCTCTCTCAATATATATATATATAGACATGATGAATGTACACAGCACACACATACATTAAGTAAACAATTTGTTTATTTTGGATGCGATGAATCGTTTGACAGCACTAATCTAAAACTGATTAGTGTAGCAGTCTTCATCGGAGTCTGAAGAGGAGTACAGCAGATCTTCTCCGTGCAGACCATATAAAGTAGACACAGTCAGATTCTCCTGATGAACATGGACTAGAATCAGTTAACCCTCCAGAGCTTTTATACTTTACTCAGAGACCCTGAACATGAAACCAAAAGCAGCCATTAAAATCATATTAGTGCTGGTGGACAATCAGAGAACAAGTCAAAGTGTGTTTAAACCCTCTTTAGTACTAGTTCTCATCCAGCCGTCATCACCTGAAAGCTTTACATGAAAAAAAACAAAACATTTGATTGATCAACCGACGTCAAAATCAATTAAAATAAATAACCTATATTCCTTGATTCCTCAGTGATTAAATAATTCGGAAATAATAATAACAACAATAATCAGACAGAATTGCACACGAATGGAGAGTTGCACTGTTGTGGCAGAACAGAGGACGAGTCTCCGCTTTACAACCACACAACAAAATATTCCCCACAATCCCCAGCTGCGCCTGATCAACACTCCAGCTAATCCTGATTTGGTCTCCGTAAGAAAGCCGTGGGTCCCCCCCGAGGCGGTCCTGCTCACACAGGGGTCCCTCAGTGATTGAGGTATTCAGACACCAGACCTCGAGTCCCGAGCCGGTTCATCCTCGGAGCCGGTCACCGTGACGGAGAGACCTGATTGGCCAGGACGAGCTGTCAATCATCACCTCTTCTGCTCCCAGATCTCCAGCATGTTTAAGTCCAGACGCTCCAGAGAGCGCAGAGCCAGCACGCTCTCAGAGTAAAACGCCACGTCCACCATCACCAGCCTGCAGAGAGAAGACCACGAGCGCATTCATCAAGAACAAATCACGAAAATAACCTTTCCATCTAATATCAGTAAAAACAAACATATATATATTTATATATTTATATATTCATATATTATTAATATACCATATTTTCCGGACTATAAGTCGCACTTTTTTTTCATAGTTTGGCTGGTCCTGCGACTTACAAGTCAGGTGCGACTTATCAAAATTAATTTGACATGAACCAATAGAAAACATTACCGTCTCCAGCCGCGAGAGGGCGCTCTATGCTGCTCAGTGCTCCTGTAGTCTACACTGAAATCATAGAGCGCCCTCTCGCGGCTGTAGACGGTAATGTTTTCTCTTGGTTCTAAATAAATGTTACTTATAGTCCAGTGTGAAATATATGTCTGTTTCCTCGTCATGACGTATTTTTGGACTGATGCGACTTATACTCAGGTGCGACTTATATTCCGAAAAATACGTATATTTATTATATGCAAAATAAATATTAAAGAAATAATATACATTTATAAAGCAGATAGTTTCGTTCCTTGATTCTGATTGGCTGAGCCAAGTTCAAAGCTGTTGTAAATCATTGTAATCATTACACTTTATTTGCCCTTTTTTATTCTGTGAAGCCTTACTACGTGTATGGAATAACTATTTTATAAAAGCAATAAGCCCCGTGTAGCCGTAGTTTACAGTGAATTTATAACAGTTAATGGGGTTTTCGTGCCCAACAACGCCGCTTAGCTGTTATAAATTCACTGTAAACCACAGCTTCACGGGGCTTAGTGCTTATATACTACTTAATAAAATAAATTCTAAAAGTAGAAATTTTGATTGATTGCAGCCTATTTTTGTAATCGTCAGTCACTGGTGGTTCTCATTGCTGTAACACACTCACTCACACACACACACACACTCACCCATACTGAGGTCCGCCGTCATTGATGACTCCCAGGCGTGCTAGCTGTCTCTTCAGATTCAGCTTAAAGCTGGCGTTTATCCTGAGGTACAGCATCTACACACACAGTAAACAGCATGAGATTGTATTCTGTGTTCACACTGATGACTCAAACATCACGTGTGTGTCTCACCTGCGTCTGCTCCTCCGGTAACAGCTCATTAATGGCCTCGTGCATCTTGGCCATCTGTTTACACACGTTACGCAAACACACAGACGGCATGGGTGCCTTCACCTCATACTGCAGAGAACACACACACTTCAGCAGTAATAAACCACAGGAACATCCCAGAGATCACACCGGTCCAAACCCACCTTAGACAGAGCCTTCTCAAACATGCTGTCCATGATGGCCACTAGTTTAGCAGAGATCTCAGCGATGTGATCGTTGTAGTCCTGGAGAGAGTCAGGAGGGAGTGTAAGAACAGCGGTGTGTGTGTGTGTGTGTCACTGAGTGTCTGGAGGATGTGAGGACGTGTACCTTGGTGATGTGTCCGAAGTGTCTCAGTATGCTGTACTGTCTGGGCTGCAGTCTGCTCTCAAAGTGTGCTCTGATCACAGGGATGAAGTGCACCAGCAGCTGAAGACAGCGAGACACCAGAGCTGAGGACGCACAACATCACTCTGACAATGAGCTGCTTCACAAAACACTTGAGAGACACTTCAAGACATTATTTCACAGCTGCACAAATCTTTATGTCCATAGAGAACAAACATGAATAATAAAACATAT
Organism: Carassius auratus; assembly: GCF_003368295.1. Classification (NCBI taxonomy): domain Eukaryota; kingdom Metazoa; phylum Chordata; class Actinopteri; order Cypriniformes; family Cyprinidae; genus Carassius; species Carassius auratus. Next base: position 173,190 of record NW_020524398.1, read on the forward strand.
AAAAAATTAAGAAAAGCATTTTTGATTGCAAGCGCAAGTTTAAATATACTACAAACATTTTATTCAATGGGTACACAAGTACTGAAATTGGTTTGTGTGTTAATGCAGATATGATAAGTGTTGAATAATAGCATTGGTTTGCATTTAACGGTGTTAAATTAAATGCCAGACAGTTTACTGTGCAATCAAAATAAGAAAATTTAATTTTATACAAAATGCAGGACCTTTTTTTTAAATGATAAGCAAGTCTGGAATACATTAGGACTTTTATTTTGAAATATGTTTCACTATTGCCTGTTGCTAATGCAAAAAAAAGAAAAGAAGAGAGAGCTATGAAATATGCACTTATACAACGATCTACAGATTTACAGATGGCCAGATTTACAATGATAATAAGATTTTGTTAAACCATTTAAGACCTTAAATTTAATCAAATTATGATATTTTAAGGACCCACAGTAACCCTGTGAAAGACATTAGCAGTAGTATCATTTTTATTTAATGCCATGTTAGCATCTTAGGCTATTTTCCTGGCAAAAACTATTTAAAAAAAAACTAGCACGTGAAAGGCATTTGCCAAATGAAGTAGTTCTTTCAGTATTTGGGGTTGTGCTTCACTGAACATCACTCCTCTTGCGTCTGAGATGTGGTGTGTGTGTGTGTGTGTGTGATCTCTCACCCAGGTTTCTGGTGGTGATGGTTTTCAGGCCGACCACCTGCAGAGCTCCCGCCCCCAGCACCAGCTGACAGCTGCGAGAGTTGAAGAGCTGTGGCACAGAGACAAACCACAACCTGTCAGTCAAGTGATGTCACAGCTGAACATCACACACACACACACACACACACCTTGAGCAGGTCGGCGAGGCGTGTGAGGATGTCGGTGGTGATGGAGGGGATGTCGTTCACACACTGGCAGTACTCCAGAAACATGCGGATCAGCAGCAGCACCGTCCTGTCAGAGCACACAAAGGTTAAAGGTCACAGTAGGGACCAGAGGGAACTAGCGGTGAGAAATGAAGCCGCAGCGCTGAAAGCTCACCCGACCACAGCGTACTTCTGTCCGTCCACACACAGAAACTCACCGGGCTTCCTGTCCTCGGACCCTGAGACACACCAAACACATTTACTACACTCAGAGACTACAGTCATGAAGGACACTAGGTACGAGATCAGCAAAACACTACTAATAAGGATTATTTTCTAAGAATTTAATTGAAAAAAAAAATCTAAAATTATTATTATTTTATATAATAATATTAAACCCTTACTGTATGGTGCTTTTAAATATTTATTATAAAACAACAAAAGGATTATTTTGGTTATAGTTAATATAGATAATCACAATAATAATCAGAACCAACATATTTATTATTATCATAAAACAATTAATACAGAAATTCTACAAATATGGAAAATAAAATGACATGAATTAAACTTGATACACGGCAATAACTGATCGCTAAACAGCTTGAACCAACTCTTACTGTACTGTTAAATGAAAACAGCTATTAAACAATAATATTTTTATAATTACTTATATTTATTTTAACAACTATTTATTATTATTTATATATTATAATTTATTCAATTTATTCATACGGTAATCCACACAAATATGGCAGAACCACATTGATGAAAATACCATTATATATTATTATAATATAATAATAATGTAAATAAAAATAATAAATCACACTTTTATTATACAAATATTATTTATATTGTATGAAAAATGAAAAAATTAAGACAGAAATCTCTATAAATATAGAAACACCAGAACCCTGAAAATAGATGAATTAAAGCCAAATGAAGTGTGACTGAAGGAGGGTTTAGTACCTGTGTGTTTGCGCTCAGGCAGCGTGATGCGTCCGTCAGCGATGGAGTCCACCAGATCCTGAAACTCAGCCGGGACCTCGGCCTGCTTCCAGCGCTCGTTATCCAGCAGCAGACTGCACACACACACACACACACACACACACACACGAGCGGTGACTCCCTGAGCTCAGACTGAGAGCTCTCCTTCACTGACAGCAGGAGCGCAGCTGTACCTGAGTTTATTCTTGCGCTCCTCGTGGAAGCGCTGCACGAAGCGGTTGGCCTGACTCTGCAGCGCCCCCCTCAGGCTCACACTGCGCCGGCCGCACAGCTCATCAGCGTCTGAGACGAACGACTCCACCGCCTGACTCAAACACACGAACTCTGACGAGCTCAGGCGCTCCAGAGACCCGTCCTGCACACACACACACACACACACACACACACACACTTCAACAGCTGTCAGTGTTATACAACTCAGACAGGACGAGGCAGAAGAAGTTTGGTTGTAGATTTGAAGGCAGTGATCCGATATAGTGATCAAACCAGTTCAAGTGTGTGTATATGTCGTGTATGTATGTGTGCATGTGTGTGAATGTATGTCATGTGCATGTGCGTGTGTGAGTGTGTTGTGTGTGTATGTCGTGTATGTATGTGTTCGTTTGTGTGTGTGTGTGTGTGTGTGTGTGTGTGTGTGTGTGTGTGTGTGTGTGTGAGTGAGTGAGTGAGTGAGTGTGTGTGTTTACCTTTGCTCGTGTCATGAGCACTTTGACGCAGCGGTCTTGACTGACGTCTGAGGCGGTGTACAGCAGCTCCTGAGCGTTATTGGCCACCCGACCCAGCTCCAGATCTGACGGCATCACGTCCTCACCGCTGTCACAAGGATGGGACACATTTACAACATCATCATGCTCTTTAAATATGAGGCTTATGCTGCAGCTTCTCACACTGTGAATCATCAGATCCTCCCGTCCTCCCTGTCATCCCTGGGCATCACAGGGATTACACTACAATTATTTAAGAGGTCTTTTCTGCTGACTAAGGGGCCGTTCACATATCGCGCCTAAAAATGTGTGGAAAACGCTAGGCGCGCCGCTTTCTCCTTCTTTCCAAAGCGCTCGGGCAGAAGCGCTCCTGAGGCGTCTGTCTTTGCTAAGCAACCATGACATGCTCTCTCCGTGAAGACGAGGAAATTTCAGCAAAGGATAAATGGATTTGCAGCACTATAAATCGATCGCAGTAGCTCTGCTACAAAATTTATTTCAAAATGGCAATCCATATACAGCTATGATCAGCTTCATCTTGGCTGAGTTTTCAACGTTGTTACGGGAAAGGATGATTTGGTTAGTTCTTGTCACATGACCCGCGGTGCGCTTGCGGCTCTCTGAAAAGTTGAGATGTTTTTAACTCGATGCGGTGCGGACGCGCCTGGAAAAAACGGGCTTCCATTATGAGCGCGCATGCCGCGCGCCTACATTGGAAATAACGAATTTGCGCACGCAAAAGACGCGATATGTGAACGGCCCCTAAGGCTGGATTTTTTGTTCAAATGTAATTTATTTCTGTGATAAAAGCTGCATTTACTCCAGTCTTCAGTGTCATCATAATATGCTGATTTGCTGCTCAATAAATATTTCTGATTATTATCAATGTTTAAAACAACTGTGATGCATCATAACATTATAAGTGTCTATGTCACATTTGATACGGTTAAAGCATATTTCTTTGAACAGATATATACATATATTTTACCCAAAAGATCTGACCCCAGACTTTGAAGGATAGATTTGCTGTATATAGTTTGTTTCTGTAACGCTAACAGCATGCAGTGTAACTCACATCGCAGTAGCGCCCCCTGTGGGCAGGGAGGAGGTAGTGTTGGAGTTGTGTTCCCTGCTGGAGGAAGATTCGGTGGTTGCGGAGGCCGAGTCGCTCCCGCAGGCGTCTGTGTGTGTCTGTTCTGTCGTCTGCACATGTGCTGCTGTGTGACTGAGCTGCTCCTCTTCATTCAGCGTCAGCGCATCACTGATGAACAGCCCCTCGTGTGTGAGATACGCAAGCTCCGCCTCTCCGCCTCCAGACTCCTCCTCCTCTTCCTCCTCATTGGTCCTGCCGTCAGAATGATTGGTTGCAGAGGAAACGTCTGCTAGCCGACTCCTCTGGCTGCTATCCAGCACTTCCAGCACCACGCTGCGGATGACGCCGAGCGTAGCCTGAAACAAACACCAGAGAGTCTGAGGACGACTGCATTACTGAGAAAACATGAAGACATGAAGTTCACCCTCCAGAGAATCTGGACATACACATCTCAACGGTAGTGCTGCTTTTCAAACGTATCTTTAACAGTGCAGTTATCATTAACAAAAACAATCATACTAAAAAAATATAAAAAATACATAACTAACGTCATCGGCTTCTCTGAAAGTCAGATATTGTGTTTTCTGTCAGGGTTTCACTGTATGTCTTGAAGAACATATGTTACCTTGATCCTCTTGAGGAACAGGATGAAGTGTTCAAAAATATCCAGCAGCAGATCAAACCACTGAGGAAAGGTCATCAAGCGCATCTGCTCGTGAAACCTATCACACACACACACACAGTCAACTGGGATACACAGGACTGTGATACTTACATGGTTCAGGACTCACCTGACCACATCTGCATCGATCTCACTGATCTGTGACACAGACTTCACAACACACTGCAGGGAGAAGGAGAAATCGTTCAGAGAAACACTCATTTGTGATCTGATGTTCCACTCTTCCTGTTCCCATCAGGCACTGCACCTGTCGAACGACGCTCTTGGCGACGCGCACCATCTCCTCGCTGTAGATGTCCAGGAAATCCAGCTTCCTCTGTCTCAGCAGACCGAAGACTAAAGACTGCAAGCGATCCTGTGACGAACACACACACACACACACAGAGATGAAAACATCACCCGTAACACATGCTGCGGAGGTGATCTTGATTTGAGTTCAGTCTTCGTCTGTGGTTGTGTACTTTCACTTAGGAAATTAAAAGCAAGCGGCGGTTTGTTTGCTGGTCGGCGTGGGATTCGGAGCGTGACCAACCTTTCCTGACGCTGCAGGCTGCTCTGAGACCTGTATGAGAAGACCTCACACTGTAAACCTCAAACCAACACACACATGACCTGATTCACTGAGCGCATCACGTGATGGGATTCACGGGCTAAACGCTGAGAGTAAAGATAGTTCTAATGTTACTAAAGATTTTTTTTCTTTCTATTCATCAAAGAATCCTGAAAAATAAAATGCATCACAGTTTCCACTAAAACATGAAGCAGCACAACTGTTTGCATCATTGATATTAATAATGAATGTTTCTTGAGCAGGAAATCACAAGTTAAAGTAATTTCTGAAGATTATGTGACACTGAAGACTGGAGGAATGATGCTGAAAATACAGCTGCGCATCACAGAGATAAATTATATTTTAACATGTATATTCACATAGAAAACAGCTCATTTAAATGGTAATAAAATTTCATAATTGTTCATCAATAAATGCAGCCTTGGTGAGCAGAAGAAGACAACTTCTTCAGTGATTCTCACTGATCCCAAACTTAAACTTTAAATAAGATACATTGGCATGTATTTAACCCTTTTATTTTTCCTGAATACATTTCTGTGGTTTAGCTGTGAGAAAAGCTCTTTTAGGTGAAGTGAGAGTTATGGTGTGTTGAAGGCACATTTGATTTTGCTGACACATGAGACTCGTCTGACCTTCTCCAGGACCTGACTGTCCTCCTCAAAGGGTCGGCTGAGATCACTCTGAACGTACGTGGAGAAATCGGCCACCATCATCTTATCGATCAACCTCTCCATCTCACAGAGCTGAGAACCCAAGTGTCTGCGGACACAAATCACAGGAAGTGAGCGGCACTGCACATTCCTCCTCCCCTGATGTGTGTGTGTGTGTGTGTGTGCGCGCGCACCTGAAGCTGTGAACCCCCTGCAGTTCCTGCTGCAGCACTTCTTTGGTGGTGGCGATGAGCTCCAGCGCCCCGACGAACTCTGAGGTGGAGAGCAGCAGCTGCACGGTGGGCTGCGTCTGGTGCACGGCCGCCATCAGCTTCAGCTTGTTGTGTAGCTTGACGCAGTTGTTACGGGTCAGAGCATCCCGCAGCGCTTGCAGCGGCCCGCGGCACATGATGCAGTCGATGGCAGCGGTGCGCGCGCGGAGCTTAGCCACGGCGTCCGCTGTTCCTCGCAGACGATCCTGGAGCTCGTGCTGAGACGACATGGCGTGGAAAAAGGCCTCTGAGCGGAGAGAGATCTGCCGAGCGATGCTCACCTCCACCACGTCCAGATAGTGACTCAACTACACACACACACACATATTCAGAGATAGACGGTTCACTTAATTCATGTACTTCTAATACTGTTTTTATTTGTTTAATTAATCGTTATTATTTATGTCATGTCTTCAGTTTTAGGACTGTTTAATTATCTGGAATGTTTAGGCCTACTGGTATAACAACTAATTTATTTAATTGAGAAATACTTCACTTGTTAATGATGTATATATATATATATAGTATTAAAATGTAATTTTAAAATTTGCATATTGGCATTAATCCCCAAATAAAAAGGTATGGGAAAAAGAAAAATCCTGGTATTAGTTGCAAGGTTATTACAGTGAACTAAAATTCAAACCATTACAAAAATAAATAAATAAATAATATTAAAATAAGTAATTTTTTTTTAAATTAAAAAAAATATACATACATATAGATATGATTTGTTTTTTAAATTCAGTTAGTTGTCAAGTAATTTCTCATTTTAATTTAATCTATTTTAATCTATTTAAAAAACGACAAAAAAAAAAAAATCATAAAAGCATGTTAAAACTAAAACTGCAAAAAAACACAGCATAATTACTAAGAATTCAACAAAAACTCAAATAAAAATGGAAAATACAGAAATAAACAACTCGTTCAAACTGTTTAAAAACTAAACTATAATAACATCTCACTGATTCTAAAATAATGACTGCGTCTGTAACTTATGGTACCAGATAATGACCTTTTCCTGCAGTAACCGTGACGATGCAACATCTCGGCTGTTCTTGCCCCCGGCGACGCTGAAGTGAGACCACGGCAACACAGCATTAAACGTGGCTGGATCATTCAGCATGAACTCCGGCTTCATGAAGATCTGAGCGAGATAAGACAGAAAACGACAGAGCAACAGTGACACACGCTTTCTAACCAGACTCTGTAGATCACTGAGTGTACATCATGACTTCACAAGCTCCTGGTAGATCTGGAGTTCTCACCTTGGGCACCTGCTCCAGTTCAGCTCGGGCTTTATCTACCAGACAGATGAGCCACAGACACAGAGCAGGTTAAGTCAAGCTCCTCTAATCAAATACAAACACCACACGATAGTTCAAACTCGACGTTACCGTGATTATTGGTGATGGTGAGCACGGACAGATCGTCTTTGCTCTGGCAGATGTTCTTACATCGCTCGTGAATCTTCTCCCTCTGAGACACAAACACACAGTCAGCGTGAGAGCCTGACAGTTTCAGTTGATAAAAGCTTGGTGTTTATTGGTGCGTCAGATGTCACTGTGAGGTCTCTGTGTGAGTGCTTCAGCTGCGGTCACCTGAGCCGTCTCCTGCAGGTACGAGCTGAAGTGCTCTCGGCTGATGTTGGGCAGGTAGAAGGAAGGCATGACCTCGGTCTCGGTGAAGTCCAGGCCCCACGTCTTGGTGAAGAAGTCCGACTCTCTCTTGGCCAGCCTGGGGTCGTTGAGGGCCGCGGGGAGGTTCACTTGAGAGTTATACACAGTCCAGCGGTGCTGGTCGACCACAACAGACGGCCCGTCACAGAGAGCACGTCCCTCACCTGTACAGAGGAGCACAGCGGGTCAGGAACAGTCCTGGACGGTTTTCTGAAAAAAGGCTTTGAAGGCTTTTAGACTGACGGTTAGGCAGAGCTATTATAATCAACTAACTAAAAAGAAATGTTGTAACTTAAAATAAAATAAATGTTAACTTAAATAAATAAATATAAATGGAAAAAACATCAAATAAAAAAAGACAATACAATTTTTTTTTTTTACATTTTTTTAACTAAAACTAGTTAAATAGTCTTTGGTAAAAAATGACATGACAAATGTTTCCTTGTTTTTCTTGCAATACTAAAAAAAAAAAAATTAAATAAACTAGTTTCAGTGGATTTAGGACTGACTAAAGTGCACAAAAGCCATAAAAAAAACACCTTTATTACTTGAAATGAAAGAAAATTGAATTAAAATCAAATTAAGTGTGAAAATCTTAAACTTATTTCATTTCAGATAGATGCAAAGACAACATTTCCCATTTTAATTTAGTTTGCATTGAATACTAGAATAACAGAAAATTAAAAGGGTTAGGGTTTAAAATAAAAATAGGCATATATATATATAAATATAGACAAATATAGACATTCAAAAAAAAAAAACACCACAAAAAAGTTAATAAAACTTTAACTGAAATTAAACTGAAAACAGAAAATCTAAAAATAAAATCTAATTGAACGTATTGACAAAGAGCTATAGTATGTATAATATAGTAGTCAGTAATACTGTAATAAGAGTGCAGTGGTCTCTCACCGGTGGGCTCTTTAGGACAGACGTCTGGTAAAGAGTGTGGTGTCTGACTGTGTCTGGGGCCCATCGCAGGGGCCCTGGGCTTCCTGAAGGGCCCATCACTGGACTGAGAGAGCGGAGATGAGCCCTGGTTAGAGGACATCACTGTGGATCCCTCACATATGAGGAGGACTGGAATGAGAGCGCAAGAACACACATCAACTTCCTGCCAGCACAGGAAGTACCTGTCCTTTAGAGGAAAAGCACTAGATCTCCCTTCAAACTAATGTCAGATTGGTTTAAACTGCTGTGTGATTCTATTTGTTCAATCACAACTGTTGTATTTTATCTATGTATATTTAGTCTTGTATTTTGGGGTAAATGTTAGGTTAAAAAAAATTGCCTGAATGCACTGTAAGTCACTTTGGATAAAAGCGGATTAATGCATACATTAAAAAAAAAAAATTCATGTATCCAAATGCACTCCAATACTAAATCCTGCCCCATCGAATAATGAATGATTATTAATGGATAAGACTGAACACATGACTGATGAAGTTCAGCATCAGATCAGATCAAATCACACACATCAAGCCTCTCACTTCATCAAACAACTATTAATTATGTTTATGGTTCTTATGAGTCTTCACCCAGATACTATCAATGACAACTCCACAGATGATCTTATTTTAATCACTGTAAAAGTGATGTGGAGACACAAGCCTTAGCTTCACGCTATTTAACAGAAGCAGAACACGAATTATGATTATTTACACATAATAATAATTAATGATAAAATCTCTTGTTAAGAGCAACACACATCACCTCAGCGCCAGCATTGCAATCGCTTTAACTGACACACAGACGTCTAATGACCCTCTTGAACAGCTCGAGTGTGTGATTTTTTGGTGTTTTTTACAGGAGATTCAGTAACTCGTTAGTTTGGTGTGTTGTGTTTGTTGTTGTCCGAGCCGCTGTTAGCTGAGCGCTAATCATAACAAAGCTCCGTCTGCGCGCGCCGCTCACGCTCACAAACACCTGCGCCGCTCATATACCTGTTAGAGGACAGAGAGCAGCTCCAGGAGATCATTATATCTTCAGATCTCACTCACTCACATCCTCACTGACGGATCAAATCACTCACTCTGCGGTCAGCCGGCCACCAGCCCATGATGCACTGCGTGAGAAACCAAGAGACTTCCGGTTTACGATTGTCAGCGCGTGCAAATCTAACTCCGTCATAAAGTCTTTCGATTCATTGATTGGGAAAAAAAAGCCATACTTTTAATGTTTGATTTTGGAGACTCTTTGACAACAGACACTTTTAATACTGAGCTTATAATTATTGTTTCATTTTATTATTTTTTCCTCATACAATAACATGTAACCTACATTAATAAATGTAACGTTACTTAAAAAAAATACCTTCTTTTTATGTTTTCAAGAAAGATATTGACAAATATTTTATTTTTTTAAAGAACTCATAACTTATTTTTGTTCTTTATTTTATTGGTCGTTTTTGTTTTCTTTTATTAATTCTGTCTTCATTATTTCATTCAATATTTCATTCTTTACTAATACAATAAAAAATAGGTGAAGTATTAACATTATTATTTATTTATTTAATTCTGAGAAAAAGCAGTTTTCAACTATAATATAATATAATATAATGTACTTTAGTTCATTTAATTAGTAACCTTCTTAGGATTTTATTTATTGTCTGAATGTTCTTTATTGCTAAATAAATACATACAGTAACTTGTTCTGATTATTTTTCATTAATTTCTTTCATTCATTGTTTTCTGCCTTTTCTGTTTCATTTTACTCATTATTCTGTAATGAATAAAATATTTTTTATTACGTATTTTCATTCATTCATTCAGCTCATTCTCTCTATATTTCTTTTTATATAATTTCTGTCTGAACATATACAGTTTTTAAAAATAGGTGGAAGACTTGCTCAGTGTTTATTGAAATATGATCTATAAACTTTATTCTTTAATTATACAAAAACATTTCTGAGAAAATACAACAACAATACCGCTTTAATACTATATACATAATATAATATAAAATAATATAATATAATAACCTCATTTCAGACTCATTGTTGATGAAAATCATTGGTTTTTTGGAGTTGATAATCAACGGCAGTTTGAAACGAGCACAAATGAAAGTAACTGACTTCAGAAAACAGATTCACACACCCACTGAAGTGTGTTCATACAGATTCCTCACATAACATTGTTTTTATGGCACGAGCGCAGTGGCTTTTCTACAGTAAACTACTGAATGTACAGTGAACAGCATCCAGTCAGACAAAGAACAGATGCCTTGTGGGAAATCAGAGCTGAGTGTGTGCATTGGGAGAGGAACAGAGTCTTAAACACACACATGCCCAAATCACCCCCTATACCCCCATCCACTATCACCTGAAGGAGTGAATAAAAACCAGTGAGTGCATCAGGTCCATTTTTTGAAATTGAGATTTTTACATCATCAGCTGAATAAATAAGCTTTCTATTGATGTATGGTTTGTTAGGATCGGACAATATTTGGACGAGATACAGCTAACTGTAAACTGATAACTGTAAATCTGAAACCTGAGGGTGCAAAAAAAAAAATGTTAAGAACTTTGCCTTTAAAGTTGAGCTAATTAAGTTCATTGCAATGCATATTACTAATCTACAGTGAAGTTTTGATATATTTATGGTAGGGAATTGTCTAAATATCTTCATGGAAAATGATCTTGAATTTATCATTTTGACCCATATTCCCGTGCTACTTAAGACTGGTTTTGACTCCGATTGGATTGGTCTGAAAGAAGAAAGTCATTTACACCTGGGATGCCATGAGGGTGAGGGAAGCAGGGGATAAATCTTTTTTTTGGGTGGAGTAACCCTTCAAGGGTGTAGTTGGTGATTAGTGACGCAGGCACACACACTCAGTCCAGCGGTCCCTGAAAGATGAGCCTGACGCTCTTCCTGTGGTGGGCGAGCGGCTGCATGCAGAAGGGGCAGGCGGGACACAGGCGTTGAGTGCCTTGTGGCAGCAGCTGTCTGCTCCAGAAGTGAGTGGTGCGCTCCGAGCACACATGTCCACAGGGGCTGAAGGCGTGCGTGGGGGGCGCAGTGTCCAGGTAGAAGCCCGACTCAAGGCCCAGCTTCAGAGGCACGTACAGGCCCCGGGTGCAGCACAGCGGGCACTCACCCTCACGCTCACCCTGCTCCAGCCCCGGCTCCTCTCCGCTCTGGGACTCGTCCTCCTCGGTGGAGCCCCTCCAGCCGTGCTGTCCGTGCACGTGGCCACAGCTCAGGTAGGCCCAGAGCTGGTGGTCAGGGTTGGAGGAGCGCTCCAGGCTGGGGAAGGCCAGGGTGTGCAGGTCCACGGGACACTGGGGCCGTGCCGCGTTCAGCTCCCTCCACAGCACCTCCAGGTGTTTGGGGGTCGGTGTGTGTGACAGACCCTCCGCCGAACGCCACAGAAGAGTCGCGCCGCACAGGTCGATTAAAGTGCCATCCACCAGCTCGTGACACTCATTCACCAGCTACAGAGAGAGACAGAGACAGAACAACATCATTAGTGCCACTGATCACTTCACTATAACTTATATATTTAGATTTAAATAAACTCCATGTTAAACCTTGCAGCATTTTTGTGTGATTTTGGTAACTAAAATGTTTGTATTTTTGTCTAAAATATATAGTCTCAAAATAAAATGATCAAAACAATATTATTTTGTATCATTAAATATTGATGGAGCAACATGATTTGTGCAAAAAGTTAGTTTTGGTAGGAAATCATATAAAAATTATAAAAACTAAATGCTCACTTTATATAAACATAAAAAAAAAAAGTATAATTTTTTTTCATTATATGCACTTTTTATTTTATTATTGTATTAGAATAGAGCATTGCTATTGCTAGAATATATTGATATGAACAAACCCTGTTTGTAACTACTGTCCCTTTTAATGGTCTCAAAATATATGATGATCAAAAAATATTATTTCAAGTTTCATTTTGTTGAATATTAGAGCAAAATATTATTTATATAGATGTTATGTAATGTTAAAAATAAAAATATTTTTCATTATAAAAGTAGAAAATTACTATTGCATCTATTACATCTGGGGGAAGTCATGGCCTAATGGTTACAGATTTGGACTTGTAATCAAAAGATTGTGAGTTTGAGTCTGTGTGTGCTCTCTGGATGGGTTAAATGCAGAGCATGAAATCTGAGTATGGTTCACTGTACTTGGCTGTTTTGTCATGTCACTCACTTTTGTCACAATTATTAAGGCCAGCATATTTATTAACAGCCACCTCTGCTGATCATCAAAGCAGGATAATCATAAAAGAGTCAGATATTGAGCGATTCATGTGTCTGGCTAATATAACCATCTACAGGTCATTTCTTTCACGCGAGATCTCAAAGGTTCAATCTGCACTGACTCTAAGCGTCCAGTAGATGATGCTCTCAAACACACTGCTCAGCTCTGCACGAGTCAGTCATGTACAGTGAGTACACACAGAGTCAGAATGAAACAAGTCCAAACCACATCCACTCTTTAGAGAGGGCAGACTGCACCTCAAGTCTGCCAGGACACACAAATCCAGCCCAGCATCGCCAAATCACGACCAGAGAGACACCAAACACAGCTACCGCCAACATAAAGATGAGTTTACACAGGTGTGCTGTCAGAAATACTGCATTAGCACAAAACTAGAGTTAACACGACAGAGTTATTAAAAGGTAAGTCTCATGGAAATAGTAGAGGTTTTTATATATAGAAATAATGCCACCATGCACAAAAAAATCCTAAATTAGAAAAAAAATATTCCAGCTAACTAAAACCTGAAAAAAAGGACTGAACTAAACTAAAATAAACATTTTGATAAAAAAAAATTATAATAAAAAAAATTATAATATATATATATTATATATGCAACAAGGCAACATTTCTTTATTTTAACTTTAAGTACGAAATCAAATACATCTAATCAATAAAAGGTCATAAAAACTTTATAAACTTAAAATAAAAAAAAATGACCAAAACCCTACAAGATTACTAAAACTTTGTTTACTAAAAAGTCGATGTATAAAAAAATCAAATAAAAAATAACTACAATAGTATATCAGTGATACTAAAATAATGATAAAAAGGTATATCTAAAAGAACAGATATTGATAAACACATTTCTGAGAGGAACTGGTTTAGAGGTTTTTCAGATTTGGAGTTGTTTACCAGTGACAGTCATTTCATAACCTCTCGTTCTCACACACTGTGCATCCAGAGAGAAAAAAAGGTTAGAGACAGGACCTCTGACACCATGGAGACCAGATCTGAACAACACAACAAACTGTGCAGTCGGGCGAGAGTCCTGTCACGCACAACACACACACACACACAAACACACCAGCTATGTGCTTAGTCAGTCCCCGTGGGCCTTTGCTGATTGTAAAGATACACAAATATACAAATTCTTCTTCACACTGCAACTGTGAGTACTTGTGTGATTCCAGATAAGGCCAGTGGGAATTGTCAAGCAATAAAACAAGTATGTACCAGCACATGATCAGAGTTGTCATGGTGAAGCTGGAAACAAGGAAATGCCACCCTTGTGTTTATCTGTCCCTATGGCAATGTTTTGACCTTGTTTTGGGGGATTTCATCAAGCCTTGGTCATTCTTTGATCTAAATTTGGTGGTGTGATAAATGGCTAGTCTATTAGTGTCTAATGTCAGCTCTCACCGGTTTTCCATGTTTCTGAGCGGACTGGGACTCTCGGAGCTTGAAGACATTGCCGCAGACTGAGATCTCTCTCCAGGAGCCTGCTTTGGACTCGCAGGTGAAGCCGTGCTGCGGTCGCATCACTAATACACCGTTAGTGGTCAGGCCGTCCATCTGGCTGTCAGAGCACCACCATTTTGCCGCTTGCTCCTGAGGACAGAGGATGAAATCTGTCCATTCATTTGTTGATTTACCAATTCTCTGATATATCATTTTGCTCACTTCTTTCACTGATTCATTCATTCATTAACAGATTGATGAATTATTTTGTTTGTTTGCTCACTTCATTTACTGATTAATTTCTTCTTTCAATGCATGCAATCAGTTTGTTCACTCAAGTCATTTATCGATTCTCTCATTCTCCCAATTAATTCACCAATTCATTAGTTTGCTCACTTCATTCACTGATTCATTCATTCGCTCACTTCATTCACTGATTCATTCATTTGCTCACTTCAGTCACTGATGCATTCATTTTCTCATTGATTCATTCATTCGCTCACTTCGTGGACTGATTCATTAATTTGCACATTCAATTTACTGATTCATTCATTCACTCACTTCATTCACTGATTCATTTGTTTGCTCACTTCAGTCACTGATGCATTCATTTTCTCATTGATTCATTCATTCGCTCACTTCAGTCACTGATGCATTCATTTTCTCATTGATTCATTCATTCGCTCACTTCTTGGACTATTCATTAATTCGCACATTCAATTTACTGATTCATTCATTCACTCACTTCATTCACTGATTCATTCGCTCACTTCATTCACCGTTGCATTCATCCATTCACTTCGTTCACTGATTCATTCATTTGCTCACTTTGTTCAGTGATTCATCTATTCACTGATTCATTAATTCACTGATTCATTCATTTGGTCACTTCGTTCACTGATTCATTCATTCACTCACTTTGATCACTGATTCATTCATTCACAGATTGATTCATTCACTCACTTTATTCACTGATTCATTCATTCGCTAACTTCGTTCACTGATTAATTTGCTCACTTCGTTCACTGATTCATTCATTTGCTCAATTTGTTCACTGATTCATCTATTCACTGATTCATTAATTCACTGATTCATTCAATTGGTCACTTAGTTCACTGATTCCTTTATTCACTCACTTCGATCACTGATTCATTCATTTACTCACTTCGTTCACTGATTCATTCATTTGCTCACTTTGTTCACTGGTTTCATCTATTCACTGATTCATTAATTCACTGATTCATTCATTCACTCACTTCGTTCACTGATTAATTCATTCATTCGTTCACTGATCCATTCAATCACACTTCGTTCACTGATTCATTCATTCACTCACTTCGTTCACTGATTCATTCATTCACTCACTTCGTTCACTGATTCATATATTCGCTCACTTCGTTCACTGATTCATTCATTCGCACAATTCGTTCACTGATTCATTCGTTCATTAACAGATTCATTAATTCTTTCATTTGTTTGCTCACTTCATTTATCGATTCACTTATTCCCACAATTCATTCACCAATTCATTCATTCATACACACAGACTACCATTTAAATGTTTGGGGTCAGTAAGATTTTAGTTTTTAATTAATTAATACTTATATTAATCAAGGATGCACTAAATTGATCAAAAGTGGCAGTAAACACATTTATAATCTTAACACTTATAACGTTTATCTATTTTTAAAATATCCTTAAAAAAACTTTTACAGACCGCAAACTTTCGAATAGCAGTGTGGTTTACTCACGTCATGAATTAGTTCATTCACTCACTCACTTGTTCATTTCCAGCCTCTCCAGGATGAGTGATAGTGGACAGATGAACACATGAAAGCATCATGGAATGGACGGATGGATGGATGAGTATGAAAGACTGTTAGAGAGGAGAGAGTGTGTTTGACCCACCCCCAGAAAGATGCTTTTGGACGAGTCGAAGCCAGCGGCGTAGATGTGCGCTGTGTAGGGCGGCGCTCTCTGACACACGATCCGACACGCGAATCGCGATATAGTGCTCTGAGACGACATTGTGCCACTTTTGTTGTGACAACCAGGCACCGTGTCCAACACCACGAAATCAATGGGGCTTTCAGTGGACCGGCCGATCTGCAAAATAAAGAGGGTTTCTGCAATGATTAAAGCGATATTGTGTGGGAACCTCTTATCTGTGACACACAGAGTAAAGACAGAGTGACATGCATGAATGAGATGAAGAACATTCAGTGTTTAGAAAGTGTTTATATTGCACCATTAACTGTGCAGTTTATTTATATGTACATTTTGCATAAAGAGGTAATGCACCAAAATATCCAGAACTGAAAATGGATTTTTGGTTTTTGGAAGGCACTGATAATATCATTTTATCTCCATTTCTTCAGAGATCTTTTAGTCTGTGCCGTTTTTAGTTAGTTCTGCTCATTTTATCACACAATTCAAACAATAAATGTGGTTTTGATGCTCTTTAATGTAGCGTGACCGGTCGCTGTATTGCCTTATTTCAAGCAGCATAGGAAGCGATCATCTCTTTTTCTTTTATACTAGATATAGTACAGAATAAACATGAATGAACATTAGAAGGAATAAGATTTCCAATTATGTTGGAGTAGAAACATGATTTTATAATGAAGTTGACATAAAAACATCTTTATGTGCAATTTAAATGTTTATAATTATTTTTATTTGAATGTTTATTATTAAATGAATGTGATTATTAAATAAACTTTATTTTCGGTTTCAGCTAATTTTGTCAATTGGTATTGGTATTGCATTTAGGTGCTTTACTGATTTAAAATATGCAAACCAGATCCATGTACAAATGCACCCACTAAATCTGTACACAAACACACAGTTACCTGAAGAAACATAAACATACCTGAAACATGTCGGTGGTGCTGTCGTGTGTGTACTCCACGACTACCGTCTGCGCTCTGGACAGCGTATACGACACACTGTGCTGATTTTTGTTGCTGATGGCCTGCAGAAACACCACATGCACACCAGAACCCTCATCAAGACCATGCCAGTTCATAATATTTACATCGGTCAAATCAGCTTACAGTTGATTTATCATATTCAGACATGCAGGAGTAACAGATGACAATAAAATGTTAGGGTTAAGTCACTCTGGATAAATGGGTCGCATGCTACGCATGCTTTAGATACGACAAATGATAAGAAAAACTTTGAACACTCGGCTTGTGCAGAAGCCCTTAAAAAATTCAATGTGATATGTGAATCCACAATAAAGACTTTAAAAAATATATACACTCAGTACACTGGGCATGTACCTTAGCGGCCTGTAGACTGCATGCGCTGTGGACGGTGCTGGGTTTGACTCCATTGGCTTTGGGTCTCTTAAACAGAGCAAAACGACTCCTTCTTCTTCCCCGGTCTCCTTTCGGTAGGGAGCCGTTATAGCTGTGGAAACAAAACATTAGTACTCAATACTGAACTAGTAAGACTTACTAATCATAAATGTAAATCTGATTGAGAAAGAGGAGTCATTCTTACCCGAGGATGATGAGCTCTCCGTATTTGATGGGTTTGGAAGAGCTCAAAAGCTCCTGTTCAGGGGCCAACATCACTCTGGTCTGGTCTACAACTCTTTCTCTGAAATATTTCTGACTTCCCTTCTTGATCTTGTATCCTCAATGCTCCACCATCATGGGCTTGCCATAAGACATCTGCAAATGAAAAACACAACAAAAGCCGGTTACACTAATTTGTGGCACTAAAAGAATGACTAAGCGACAGATGTCTCTGATCATGTCTGTGATCCAGTGATTAGTTTGCTCTCCTCCTACCATACGCCTCTTAAAGCAGCACAAAATCTAAAGATGTTAATCTTATTCCCACCTGTACGCTGGCACCACTGAGACTACAGTGCAAATAAAAACCCTGCAACAAGCAAATAAAAGTTATAGAAAGGGAATATTACCCAGAAGAGACACATTCGATATCATACAAGCAAGTAATGAAATAACGGAGGAGATCATCTCCAAATATCACCAAGATGGTTTCACTTCCTCTCAGTGTGGGTTGTCATCAGTACTGTTT
Source organism: Carassius auratus (assembly GCF_003368295.1). Classification (NCBI taxonomy): domain Eukaryota; kingdom Metazoa; phylum Chordata; class Actinopteri; order Cypriniformes; family Cyprinidae; genus Carassius; species Carassius auratus. The sequence goes on from NW_020524398.1 coordinate 191,452, forward strand.
TGCTCTGTCAGGGTCAAACGGTCACAAAAAGTTGGCGCTGGCACGCGATGAAACCACAAACATAAAAATAGCAGGCGACAGACATCGCTGTTTCCGACACACACAAAAAACCCAACAACAACTCTCACAGCCTCAGATGACAGAACTTTAATCTCTCATGTGCATGAACAGAGATAAACAAGTGCAAAACAAAAACACACGTCAACAAAGATGCAAAATCAAGACATAAAAAAACATCAGTTTAAACAAAACTAGAAAACAACAATAAATGTATACAGGTATAAAGCAACAAACACAAGTACAATTCTACAAATTAACACAAGTTCCAATTCCCTCCCTCTTGTAACCATATTTGGAATTCCTCTTCCTGTCCTTGTTTAGTTCTAAATAACTAATTGTTATTAGTCCCCAGCTGTGTGTCTTTAATTATCTAGTTTACTCTTCATTTAGTTCTGCACCTAAGCCCTGTGTTTCCCTGTCTTTGGAGTCTGGTCTTGAATGTATTTCTTGGAGCAATAAAGCCTGTTATTTAAAGAATTCCTTGTCTCCCCGTTCCCTGCTTGAGAAGCATCACAGAAGACCGGACCTTGAATGATGACGTTAAGGAACCTCCAAGTACCTCCAAATGCCTTCCAGAGTGCCCTCCAGTGCCCGCTCCTCCAGAGCTTGCTCCACTGTCAGCTCCAGCCCCGGAGCTCGCTCCACTGTCAGCTCCAGCTCCAGAGCCCGCTCCAGTGTCGGCTCCAGCTCCAGAGCTCGCTCCAGTGTCAGCTCCAGCTCCAGAGCCCGCTCCAGTGTCGGCTCCAGCTCCAGAGCTCGCTCCAGTCTCGGCTCCAGCTCCAGAGCTCGCTCCATTGTTGCCTCCAGATCCAGAGCTCACTCCAGCCTCAGCTCCAGCCCCAGAGCTCGCTCTACTGTTGGCTCCAGCTCCAGAGCTCGCTCCATTGTCGCCTCCAGCTCCAGAGCTTGCTCAACTTACAGCTCCAGAGCTCGGTCCACTGTCAGCCTCCAGCCTCAGCTCCAGCCCCAGAGCTCATTCCACTGACGGCTCTAGCCCCAGAGCTCACTCCACTGTCGGCTCTAGCCCCAGAGCTCACTCCACTGTCGGCTGTAGCCCCAGAGCTCACTCCACTGTCGGCTCCAGCTCCAGAGCTCACTCCACTGTCGGCTCTAGCCCCAGAGCTCACTCCACTGTCGGCTCCAGCTCCAGAGCTCATTCCACTGACGGCTCTAGCCCCAGAGCTCACTCCACTGACGGCTCTAGCCCCAGAGCTCACTCCACTGTCGGCTCCAGCTCCAGAGCTCATTCCACAGACGGCTCTAGCCCCAGAGCTCACTCCACTGACGGCTCTAGCCCCAGAGCTCACTCCACTGTCGGCTCCAGCCCCAGAGCTCACTCCACTGACGGCTCTAGCCCCAGAGCTCACTCCACTGTCGGCTCCAGCTCCAGAGCTCATTCCACTGACGGCTCTAGCCCCAGAGCTCACTCCACTGACGGCTCTAGCCCCAGAGCTCACTCCACTGTCGGCTCCAGCTCCAGAGCTCATTCCACTGACGGCTCTAGCCCCAGAGCTCACTCCACTGTCGGCTCTAGCCCCAGAGCTCACTCCACTGTCGGCTCCAGCTCCAGAGCTCATTCCACAGACGGCTCAAGCCCCAGAGCTCACTCCACTGTCGGCTCTAGCCCCAGAGCTCACTCCACTGTCGGCTCTAGCCCCAGAGCTCACTCCACTGTCGGCTCTAGCCCCAGAGCTCACTCCACTGTCGGCTCTAGCCCCAGAGCTCACTCCACTGTCGGCTCTAGCCCCGAGCTCGCTCCACTGTCGGCTCCAGCTCCAGAGCTCGCTCCACTGTCGGCTCCAGCTCCAGAGCTCGCTCCAGTCTCGCCTCCGGCCCCAGAGCTCGCTCCACTGTCGGCTCCAGCTCCAGAGCTCGCTCCACTGTCGGCTCCAGCTCCAGAGCTCGCTCCAGTCTCGCCTCCGGCCCCAGAGCTCGCTCCACTGTCGGCTCCAGCTCCAGAGCTCACTCCACTGTCGGCTCCGGCTCCAGAGCTCGCTCCAGTGTCGCCTCCGGCCCCAGAGCTCGCTCCACTGTCGGCTCCAGCTCCAGAGCTCGCTCCACTGTCGGCTCCAGCCACAGAGCTCGGTCCAGTGTCGCCTCCGGCTCCAGAGCTCAGTCCAGTGTCGCCTCCGGCTCCAGAGCTCATTCCAGTGTCGCCTCCGGCTCCAGAGCTCGCTCCACTGTCGGCTCCAGCCCCAGAGCTCGCTGATTTCCCGCTGATAAAGCCCAGGGAGGGCTCCTGATTTCCCGTTAAGCCCAGGGAGGGCTCCAGGCCCTGAGTACAGCCCCGTAAATTTCCCCTAGTTCTTTTTTATGGGGTATTAAGGCCTCAGGCGTAGAGGCAGATGCGGCGTAAAGTTAAAACAAAACAAATAAAACAAGAAACAAATATAAGAACAAATCAACAAACAAATACAAGTGCAAAGCAACAGAAAACCCAAGAAACAAACAAACACAAGAACAAATCTACAAGTGCAAAGTAACAAACAACACAAGACTCAGCTCGGCACGGCACAGTATAGTAAAGCTTGGCTAGGGACGATTTGCATTTCCAGTGCAGTTTAGTATAACTTTAGAGTGGGCGGGATTATTCACATGTTGTTATAGCTGCACTGCCTTTACTGCCACAACTCCTAAAAAGTACTTTTTCATTCCGCATTGCCACATCAAGCTCTCGATGGATCCACTCCTCTGCTATCAACAAGAGGAACGTCTGTACTTCTGCAACAAACAAATGTAAAAAAAAAATTGCGCTCATTCAGAACAGTTGCTTTTTCGATCCTTCAGTGTCTGTGCTGAATTATTTTTATTTTTTACTTTTGTGTTTGTGTCACATGTTCAGTGACGCAGGTAGTGATGATTTTCTCTGGCCAATCCATGATCAGCAGAGTTTACACGTCACATTTTGGTAACAGTACGGTTTAATTGGAAACTCAACCGAGATGGTACTAAAAAATACCAGGTACCAGGAACTGTACCCAGTGGAAAACCCCCCAAATGTGAACCGTACCATACCGAACCTTACCGAACTGTACCATACAGTGGAAAAGTGCCAAAACAAACACAAGAACAAATCTACAAATAAATCCAAGTGCAAAGCAACAGACATATAAAAACATACAAAACAAGACACAAACAAACACAAGAACAATTCTACAAACAAATGCAAGTGCAAAGCAACAAACAAACAACAAGTGTAAAGTAACAAACAGAAAACAGCAGATAAAAACAAAACATAAATAAAAACATAAAGTGGCAAGCTCACAAATGTATAAATTAAACAACAAACACAACTCCAAATCAACAAACACACCAACACAGCTCAACAAACTGCAAAACAACTGAAAACAAGAAACAAATTAAAATATAAAGCAGCAGCAGCAAAAAAACAAACAAAAAAAAAACAGAACAAACACAACTGCAAAAAAAAAATAAAAAATTACAAACCAACAAGTGTAAATAAGCAAAAAAAAAAAAAACACACACAAGGAAAATCAACAAAAATAATCTAACATAAATACAAGAACTGAACAACAAACAAACAGGTGTAAATCTTTTAAAAAGCATCAACACAAGCACAAAATCCATAGAGAAAACTACTTAGAAGTGTAATGCATCTGTGCTTGATTTTTTTTAGCAGTTGGATGGCTAGCAACAACACACCTGTGTGTAAACGTACAAACCTTCAGCCGCTTGCTGTCTTTCATGTGGGTCTGTGTGAATGACCCAGAGGGAGCTCTCTTGAACAGGACAGATATCTAATCTGAGCTTGAAGCACTGACAGGACGACTCTGACATAGTGTGAATAAACTTCTCACCCCATTCCTGCCTGACACACACACACAAACACACACACACACTAACCAACCAAAAAAACAAGATATGTTTCTTAAGGACAGATACTGTCAGCCCTAAGGGCAGTGTGTGTGTCTGTGTGTGTGTGTGTGTCACATCCTGGCCTCGTCCCTGTATCCATGCCAGACATTTACTCACATACAGAAGAAATTTGCACTCTTGCCAGCTGGCTACAACACAGCGCAGTGTTTCCACAGCGACCCATTATACAGCGGGTGATGCAGGACACACACCTCTCCCAGTTTATGCTCTTTGAAGTATGCATGGGAACGCTTGCTAATGATGAGCTGTGATTTATGAGTGATTTATGAGGATTGAAACGCACACATATAGATACAAGCCTGCATGTTTAGCACAGATTTTTGGGGAGGAGAGACGTAAAGGATAAAGACAAACATAGTTGCTGGGGGGTTCAGTCTGGTTGCTAGGGTGTTATGTAATCATCCACTAGGTAAAAAAAAAATCACAAGACTGATCACTTATAAAAGTAACTGCAAGTAATAATAGAGTGACATTTAAGGTTTAATTTAAAAGATAACTAAATGTTTATGAACTAATGCTGTCAAACTATTAAACGTGATTAATCGCATCCATCGCATACACACACATCCATTTACTTGTTTTTATTACATTTTTTTTAAATATATGAAATATATTTTTTTGTAATATAAATGATATGAATTAAAAAATAGACATGTAAAAACATGTAAATATTTTCCAAATATATATTGTATTTGTGTCTATTTATTACATTAATTTAATATACACAGTAGATATTATGCAAACAAAAACTTTTATTTTGTATACAATTAATCCAGATTAATTATTTGACACACTACTACGAACCTTTAAGAAACAAAAGTTAATTGATCTTTTTTATATCAAAACCTAAATATTTAGTGCTTAAACATTGTTGCAACCATGTATGAATGAAAATGTCAAATAAACTGAAAAGCAGTGGCTTCTGTTTTATGCAGACAGCCACAGATATTTTCCTTGCACTGTGCACAGTTAAGCAAAATAAACGTATTAAATTAAACTATTATCCCTCAGGACACTTTTTGAGGAATAATAGTTACATTTAAGAATTAAGTTATTTCTATAAATTGAAAGGGACAAAAACCCAAAGTATGAGCAAGAGTGACAAACAGACTGCTAAGAGCCGCTGAAGCTCTGATGCTGAGATCTGACTAAGCTGTCCGTGTGAAGGTGGCTCGACACAGAGCTTCATTCACCCCACGTCTGACTTTGAAAGCCCTTCGCTGGGCTCTCAGCTCTGTTCAGTCCCACCCAACCAACTCACAAACCTAAGAGTGACTTCACTGCCAACAACAAAGGATCTTTCATGACACATGCTATACACACAAACACTCACACGACCTTCACGCTGATGCTGAGATTAAACACACGCTCAACTTAGAACTGCAGTTCACTTCATCTATAGTATGTGTGATAGAGACGGTTAGACTAAACAGTTTGTTTGTTTGTTAGGCAGCATTTTAGCCGTGCAATAGAGAAAAGTCTTTGTTTTGATTAAGCTGCAAAAGCTTCATTTCTCCGATTTATATATAAATGTAAATGAAAAGTTAGTTGTGATTTCTGATTCTGATTCATTAAACAACCAAATATTCAGGAAATTCCAGTACAGATTCTGTGTAAATAATTTTTTATTCATTTATTCATATGTTCTGAAATGTTTTTGCATATTTTCATCAATGTCATGTTTTGCACTAAAAACATTTTCAGGATAGACAGTATATGGCCACAGAAGATCGCAGTGTTTAACAGAACAGCAACCACAGAAGTTTGTACATTTGTCACTCCTATTTTTACATAACCATTGGTGTGCATTAATGATTTCGAGCATTTGATATTGCATTGGTGACATTTTATTTGGACCAATTAAGCAATTTTTTTAAAATAAGCAAATCCTTTTTTATTTTTGTAGTGTTTTGATTACTTGTTTTTTTCATTACTTAAAAATGTATTTTAATGTTTGTTATGCATTTCAGCATGTATGAGTTTGCACAAAATAACAGAACAACGTAGCCCTGCTGATAAATTTTTTTATAAAAAATTAATATTTCAGTGTTTCTTTCTTTCAATGAAACATGGTAAATTAAAAAAACTAAACACTGAAAGCATATGTGCAAGCTGTTTTCATTATTCAACTGAGAAAGCCACATGCAAGGAAAGGCAGTTCATTTTTTACAAAAAAAAATGTAACAACTTGATAGCATTTTTGTTATAATGATTAGTTTTAGAGGAACAAATAAAAAAAAACAGACAAAGCATTTTCTAAATTTTCTAAAATAATCTCAATGTATTTCTAAATGAAATTAAGTAAACTATTCAATGTAAAACAACTTTTCTGTAGTTTGATTTATTTTACTAGCTATTTATTTATTTTACTATCTTATTAGACTACTTTTCTCTTTCAAAAGTTTGACATTTATTTTTTATTTCTTTATTGATGACAGTGATGGCTAGTATCACCATGTCTTTTGTAGTGCTCATTTTCTCATCGTCAGATGTTTTGAAACCGACTTTGTAACCTCAGAAATGACAGACTTTACACTCCTAAAAATAAAGGTTCCAAAATGGGCTTTCACAGCAATTTTGGTTCCCCAGAGAACCTTTCAGTGAACAGTTCTTTAAAAAGAAAATTTTCTTCCAGTGTGAAGAACATTTAAATAATCTAAAGAACCTTTTTCCACTGTAAAGAACCTTTTGTGGAATGAGAAGGTTCCATGGATGGTAAAAGTTCTTTGTGGAACCTATTGATTTCAATAAAGAACCTTTATTTTTAAGAGTGTAGTGGCATACACACCACGCACGATCGAGTCTGTGGAGAAGGATAAAGATCCGGAGCCTATTCAGACTCAGGAAACATGATAATGCACTGATTCACATTATATTGTATAGCAGCAGTATTCATAGCTGAGAACATCCTGAACGGATATTAACACCGACTCCCAACTAGGAATGTTTTAGTTCTAAGAATGTTCTGAGAACATTCTGGGAATGTTTTCAGCGGCAGTTATTTTTAGTTCCCAGGATGTTCTGCTAAAAGGTAGGTTCTAAATATGGTTTTCGAAAACATTATTAGAACACTATCCCCTAACATTCTAATTAAGATTTAAGCAGGAAACTTTCCATTGGACATTGTGTGTGGACTCAATGTAATGCTGTAATGTATTGTGGGTGCATCATACAAAACTAATATCTCCCAGAATGCATTGTGGCATGAAGCATGTCAACATTGTTGAGATTTATACACAATTTTTTTTATCTGTGTGTGTCTAAAAATGCAGTTTCAAAGTGATTTATGTCCAATGTGATCTCAAAAAGTTCAGACCGAAATACAGATTATCTGATTAAAACACTGCTGGATCTTATGCTGTTGAAACACACTTACAATAATCACTAATATAAAACTAACAGAATATACTCTAGATGAGATCAGTTGATCAGATCACTACATGACGATATCTTTAACATCAGCAAGTAGCCAACATCTCCTGATCACATTATTTTTTCTCACTGTTTTTGCCGTAACAAACATAGTTACAACAGCCAAGTAAAAACTAGCACTGAAAAGTTTGAGTCAAGCTGCCTAACTATGATCTTCATAATGGTTACGTCAAACCAAACTATTATTTTCAATAAAACATCAACATCTAAACCTCTGTTAATCTTAATCTAACATGTAAATGTATGTCAGAAATAAAATAAAATCAATCTGGTTTATAAGTGAAGCTGGTAATGTTGTTTTTGGAGTTATTTATGCTGGAGCTTGACATGAAACAAAGGTTGGGTTTTCACTTTCAACCAACATTTGATTTCTGAGCAATATAAGTCCACATCTAGTGTGATGGGAGGCTTATTAGAATGTTAGAGAATAATTTTTGTAAACAATGCTATCAATAAACATTTTTAGAATGTTTCTAGAGAATGTTGTCCTACCGTTTAGCAGAACATTCTGGGAATTTAAATAAAACTTGCCGCTGAAAACATTCCTAGAAAATGAACAATTTCGAGATGGGATATCATTACAAATATGCTGACAGCTGTCAGTCAATCAACGCTCATATGTAAATATGAGAATATATGCTGAACTCTCTGAAACAAATTTTCATTTAATTCATAGATTTATCACATTCAGCGCGTATAGAGAATTATTTATTTCGTAGACTAACAAAAGTTTTTGAATTTATATTGGTTTGGTTCAAATTCATTTTGCAAACGTTTGCATAATATAAACTAAAATTAAATGTGCCTGGGCTGACTTAGAGTGCTTTAATCTCCATTCACTAAAGGTAACAGCTTACCTCTAATAAGACTTTTTAGTGTGCCTTCTCAGATATGCGCCAAACTAAACAAACTCCAGGTGGACGGACTCAGGAGTGGACGGAAATAAATGACAACAGTCGTTCTGTTTGTCGGATAAAATGGCAAAAAAGTTATCCTGTAAGGAGTGAGGCAGAATGTCCTCCGCAGTCTCCGTGCACTGACAGCTCTCAAAAATCGCGTCCGTCTAGAAAGCGTGAGAGCTGACGTCACAGAGCGCACCGCGAGGGGTTAAGGGTAATGAAGTCCGCCCATTAGTCCTTAAATATCACCCCTTTACTTTTGGATTAGTAGCAGTTAACAAAAAAAAAAAAATTGTTAGTGGCCTTCATTAATAATAAGAATAGCACTGCATAAACATTATACTCGGTTAGCAATTTCACACCTTTTAACATTTATATCATCAATACAGAATAGAATGGAATATAAAACAAAGCTATAATGTACTAGAATGTGAATGTACTGGAATAAAATAGAAAGTAAAGGGCAGGGAATGTGGCATTTGAAAGCATAAGATATATATAAAGTATAACAGAATATAACAGACTGAAATAGACTAGATTGGAACAAATTAGAATAGATTGTGGCATATAATAGTATTATGGGATAGCATAACAGAACAGAAATTCAACTTGATTTGAAGAAACCGACTAGACAAGGCTAACATAGAATGTAACACAATAGAATGTGGCATATAAAGTAGCATACAATATAATTGTGACACTACACTGCCCGGAAGGAACATGGAGCCGAGGATAAGTGAAATAAGACTTTATTACTCCAACACAGGATATATCCAACACGGAGGAAGACACACATATGTGGCGTGTAGACCCGACAAACATGGACTGAACAGACGTCGGAAAACACACATAAGAGTCCAGGGGTGTGACACTATTCCCCCCTCCCAGTAGGTGCGTCCTCGTCCAGGTGTGTAGGTGCGTCCAGCAGGACCCAGGCCAGAGCCATAATGGCCCAAGGTGGAGCCGATGGTGGGAGGAACCATGGAGGAGGCCGCCCACAGCAGCAGAGCAGGTGGAGGAGGAGCCCGAGGCAGAGACGGAGAGCTGAAGAGCCAGGGTGATGGGGAGGATCTGGAGGTCCTAGGCGAAGCTGATGGCTCTGGCAACCGGTGCAGGGATGTGGATCTGGAAGGCCGCAGTGGAACCAGAGTGACAGAGGACTGAGGTGGAGCCAAGGGGATGAAGGAGTCTGCCAGAGCTGGAGGGACGAGGCGAAGCCAGAACAGTGGAGTCCTGAGGCATAGGATGGTTGATGCCAGACCAAGGTGGAGCCAGAGGGACGAGGGAGCCAGGCAGAGCTTGTGGACTGCCGGGCCATGGTGGAGAGGAGGGAGCTAGGAGCCATGGTGGAGCTCACGGGTCAACGGGCCGAGGTGGAGTCCAGGCCTTGGAGGCTGAAGGTGGAGGTGAGGGAGACTCTGGCCATGCTGGAGGTTTGCAGTCCGGCAGAGCTCGCACTGTAATGGAGGGCTGAGGGCGAGCAGAGGGGCTGCCAGATGACAGCAGTGGAGGAGGCAGGAGCAGATGGGAGGGCGGGCATTTCGGAGTCACAGGCACTGAAGGAAACCTTCTAGGAACAGACACTGGGGCGAGCTCTGGGGCTGGAGCAAACACTGGAGAGAGCTCTGGTGTTGGAGAGAGTTCTGAGAGATCGGGAGCTCACCCTGGGCTTAACTGGGGATCATGCACTTAGAAGAGAATTGGAAGCCCCCTCAGGGCTGGATGAGGAAACCAAGGAGGGCTGGAGGGGACCAGCGGAGACGGAGAGAGGAGAGGTAGCACTACAACTTCCAGTAATGATTCACAGTCTATAAGATCCTCCTCCTCATTTTGACCCATTTGGCATTCTATATGCAGGGGGCATAACTCCATTCCACACTCACACCGTCCAGGACTTGCTACCTCGTGGTGGGCATTGTTGCCGGCTCTTGCATCTGATCTGATGGGTGTGCTCTGGCTCTCCATCACTGGTGGGCTCGGGTTTGTGCTCCGTACTGTGGGGAGATGGTGGGCTGAGCTCTGGGTCGGGAGTGGATCGGGCGATATCCTCCACAGGGCATATGGTAAGCAGCGACCTGTTTCTCACCAGTCCACTCCACAAAGGCGGCGAATTCCTCCAGATGACCATCTTCGGACGATGACGCTCTGCACTCGGTGTTCAGGCTGGCATTATAGAAAGCGCAGAATGTGTCATCCGGGTAGCTGTTGATGTTAGCTAGCATAGGAACATTCTCGTATGGTCCTCGAGAGAACGAGGAGGAATTTGGGGCGAAGGAGGGGATCCATAAAACACAACGGAAAGAAAAAGGACTGAGGAAAACTGGAAAGAAAACGGAGGGTTGACACGAAAATTTTACTTTTTTAGGTCGGGACTTCTGTCACACTACACTGCCCGGAAGGACCACGGAGCCAAGGATAAGCGAAACTTTATTACTCCAACACAGGATATATCCAACATGGAACACTGAGGAAGACACATGTGGTTTGTAGACCCGACAAACATGGACTGAACAGATATGGGTATTTAAAGACAGAATAACTAAGAGCAGACAGGTGCATGGAGTAACTTAATTAACACGGACATGGAACACATGGGGAAGAAACTAGACACACCTGGGAACTAATCAAACCAAACACAGGAGACAGAAACTGGGACACAGGGGCAAAAACACACATGAGAGTCCAGGGGTGTGACAATAATAGATTGTAGCATAATATGCCATAATAATATAGAATAGAATAGAATGTAAATTAGACTTGACTAGAAGAAACAGACTAGACTGGACTGGACTGGAATAGAATATAATAGAAATTGGACTCAATTAGAAGAAACAGACTAGCCTAGAACAGAATAGAATGTGGCAAATAATAGCAAAAGATATAATAAAAGTGTAACTGATTAGAGTAAAAAAATAGCAATACAGAATAGAAAAGAAGATAATAGAATAGAACAGGTCTTAAAATGTGGGAATATAAAATCCCAGGGTGACATCATTGTTGCTCAGCCCGACGGCAACCCATAAATACATGTTTGACTAAGCGAGTGTTTGCCATGCAGTGATAGGGTGTCAATGTGGGGTGTTGAATCGACACAGGTGTAGTCATGGGTGTAGTCCACACAAACATAAACATGGAAAGCCATGCGTTTACTCACACAGTTTAACCTTTAGTCTCTCTTCAGAATAAGCAATTCCCAAATAACCCTTTAAAGTGAGTCAGATCCCAACACACAGCAACAGCATTCAAACACTTTCCTCATCCGTCTGCCGGAGGCAAAGCCATGAGCCTGGCACAGGCAATAACCTGCATCTGTTCTGTGTCATATCTGTCTGTCTGTCTGTCTGTCTGCCCAGCCCACTCCTCTCTCTCTCTCTCTCTCTCTCAGAGCACATTACGCCCCGGGGACATTTTTTTCACCAGATGTTCCTCTTAAGGAAGTACTTCAGCATGGGTTTGTTGCCACAGTTGCAACTCAACACACAGCAACATAGCAACCGTCCCGCGCCGACTGCCCTGAACTTCAGTGATGAGCGCCGCCTCTCTGCCTCAGCCTTACATAATGAAAATGTTATGCTAACGCAACGCAAATATTAAGTTACACCAGCTGCCAAGGACTTGTTGTCATGCTGTCATGGAGACAGTTGCCATGAGTATAAGTGTGTTTACACTGTGTTTTAAATACCCTGAACTTAGACTGGGGAGGGAAACAAAAAGACTGCTCGGCTGGAGTCCTGATGTCTGAGTTTGTGAGTGTGTGTGTGTGTGTGTGTGTGTGTGTGTGTTATATCTGGGTGTAGGAGATAGAAAAGAGAGATATTGCATTAAAAGTCTTTGTCTGTGTAACACATTAGTGTGTTGTTTACATGCAGTCTTCTTGAGTCTATGGATCTCAAACCAGTCGTGCACCATAGGCATGACACAATCCACAATGACACAGCAGAGCTTTATGATTCGCTTACTCTCTTTACAAAGGATTCAACTAAACCTGCCATGCTTTTAAACTTGAATGAGGCAACAGGTTATTGGAAACAAACATAACGAAGAGATGTTTGGAAATCAGATTTCTCTGAGAGAGATTCTGGTTGAGGTTACAGTGTCGGTCAAGCTGAGAGACCATCCTGTACTCTGTGGCTCTAATAATATGTTTTATTTTTTTTATTTTTATAATTTTCTTTTATAAAAAGAAAGTAGACAGGTCGTCAGACAGACTGTTGAAAAGATAGACAAACAGACTAATAAATGGATGGATGGATGATGGACAGATAGATAGATAGATAGATAGATAGATAGATAGATAGATAGATAGATAGATAGATAGATAGATAGATAGATAGATAGATAGAAAGATGAGGTGTTTCAGTAGTATTGAGGTAGAAAGTAAAGTGTTGCTCTAGACCGCCCCCTGCTGTATAAACCCTCACAACACAACACGTGTGTGTCTGTGGTGCTGCCTTCACCTTGATTCAGACAGACAGTTTATATCAGTCCTGTGAACATCACAAGAGGCAACATATGTGTGATAATACCGTGTAAAAATGCCAAAGTCCTCCGTCGGCATACATGAGTAATAGTTAAAGATGAATTAATATGGAATCTGTATGCTGTATATTCATGAGATATTAAATGTTTATGACTACAAGTCTAGAATTAAACATATGAAACTGTGTTTGCTCAGAAGCTGCTCTTTCACAGGTTTTCCTAAAACTTCCCAATGAGAAATAAAACTCATAGGCTATTTGCCTAAAATGAATGATTCTGACAGCAAAGCTCAATTTGGTCGTGGAAGAATCTTATGAGGATACTTTTAGTTCAATATCAGATTTATCAATTTTAAATACATGCAAAATATGTTTCATATGATATAAAGAGATTTAATTTCCGATCTTTTCAGTGCGTTTTCTTGCCACGTGGTATTCCACGGTGTTCCCCAGGAATGTTCTCAGAACTCTGACTAACGAACATTCTTCCATTAATAGAACACTTGTGGAATGTTATCTGGTTTTAAATGTTTTCAAAACATTGTTAAAAATGTTAGCTCGAAAACGTTTTCTTGTTCAGTGCGCCGTGGTGCACATCAAAAAAAGAAAAAAAAGTTTTACTGTGCTATCATTTTCAAAAATGTAACATGCTATTTTTAGTTCTGATGCTGGTCAATCCGTTTTCATACACTGATTCACTATGCCTTGATTTTCAAATTATGTCTTAAACTAACATTTTATGAGTTTTTCAGTGAGTTGTTGAACAGGTGCTGAGTTTGCAAGAAGATGTTGATCGAATATAACATTTGACTTTATATTATAAAAAGTCATGTGCTCCACAGATTATAATGACGTAAAAATAAATTCCCAAAAACATTTTTCTTCTCAGTCCCAGGGGGATAAACACAGACTAAAGTCATTAGAGCTGATTTAAGTTTTAGGACAAGCGCTCGGATTAACATCCTGCCCACGTCACAATGCAAACCCTGCTGGGCGCGCGCTGATTGGACAGACGCTTCTTTCAGAGTTCTGCTCATAGACTGCAGGAGATACAGGCGAACTGACTCCTGGATCCCGAACCGAGCCCGAGCGCTCGCGCTTTCCGTGGAGCATCTGCGTGGAACATGGCGGAGCTGAGCGCAGTCCGACACGAACTTGTGAGTATTGTCATAATAAAGAGTGACGCGGAACTAGTTCGTCAGCAATGAGAGTCAGACTGGAGAATTCACACGCATTGATGTTTTAAAGAAATTTACACATTCAGATAACATGCATTATTTACTTACTTACACTTTTTTAGGATTTTTTTTTTTTTTTTTACAGTGTAAGTGAATGGGACTGGAGCTGTCAAGACAGATGTGCTATATTATCTTATGAAGCCAGACAATAGTTTTGTGTGAGGAGAACATGTTTGCTTCAATTTGTTGTCAAATATAATTGGATGTCTTGATAGTTTCAATGATTTAGGTTCTAAAGACTCTGACTTTATTTCATATGGAATATGTTTAGGATATTTTTATGGTTCTTTTAGTCCTATGAGGGGTTGACAGCTCCAGTCCTCATTCACTTTTAATTGTGTTTAAAAGAAGACAGCTTGTATATTGTGCATTTGTATGTTCCCTTAGTGAATGAATCAGTGTTTCCATCTGTTCAGTGCTGTGTATCTGTCTGTAATTTGCATGTTTTTTGCACAAACGGCCGTCTCTTAACTTCCTGGTTGTGCTTTATCCACCACAGAGAACCAGAAATCTGAGCGGTTCTTTTGAGGAGCCTCAGTGTATGTCACCGCAGAAAGATGAGCAGCAGACACTGGTAATGACCTGACAGATGTGGATCTGTCTATGTGTCCAGGCTGTGTTGTCTCACGTCGCTGTGCTGTGTTTGACAGGCCGTGCCGTTCTGTGGCAGCATCCGCGGAGGACTGAGACCGGGGAAGAAAATCACGGTCATGGGCGTCGTGAATGCAGATCCGAACAGGTACAGTAGCTTATGTCAACACACACACACACACACACACACACAAGTGCTCACACACGTGCAGGACACACCCTGAGAGACACAGCTGTCATGTGCTTCATATTATCTGTATAAGTTAAATGATCAAAGCCAGCTAGTTTACTAGGAATGAGGTTAGACAGAAAACGTCTAGACGATGAGCTCCTGTATTCTGTTGTTTCAGTTGATTCAGTCGCTGGTTTGGACTCAATGTTGAATGTTCCTGCTCTCTCTCTCCCTCATCTCTCTCTCTCTCTCTCTCTCTCTCTCTCTCTCATCTCTCTCTCTCTCTCCCTCATCTCTCTCTCTCCCTCATCTCTCTCTCTCTCTCTCTCTCTCCGGGGCAGGTTTGACATCAGTCTGACATGCGGCTGTGGGGACGTGGCTCTGGATATGTGCGTGCGGTTCGACGACCGGGAGGTTTCACGAAACGCCTGTGTTTCTGAAAGCTGGGGCGAGGAGGAGAGGTCAATACCGTACTTCCCCTTCATCGCAGAGCAGCCTTTCAGGGTCAGTGTCCTCATCTGAATTCAGCTGAATGACCTCATGTTTTGCGTCGGGATACATATTTGCAAAACTGAACGATTGGCTGTCTACTAAATAGTTGACTTGTTGGTGTTTTTGAAGGCTTGTTAACCCCATAAACATATAAAATAATAGACAGAAAAAGTGGTATCACTTTAGTTTAGGGACCACTTCTCACTATTAACTAGTTGCTTATTAGCATGACTATTATTAATATATTTGCTGTTATTATTTATTATCTGGATAATCAAGTACATGTAAAGAGAAGTTGCTTTAGCCCAGTAAGTGTTGGCAATAACAATATGAAAGTTATTCTCATGTTTACTTTATAAAAATCATTAAAGATTTCAGAGCAATTAGACAAGTGAAGCACAAGCCGTTTTATACTTGTACTAAAAGGCATTTAACGCCCAAAAGTCTAAACTATCAATCAGACGGTAGAAGACATGTAGTAGATTGCGTGCAGCTGATTTAACAGCAAGGTTTTGATCATGTTTATCACTTAGAGACCTTTGTGCATCAAATATGACACAGCAGGCTTTATGGGGTTAATGGAGGATGGTTCAGGGCCATGCTGACCGCAACACCAAGATTCCCAGCAAATGCATGAACTGATTAATTTTATTACTTGAGTGCAAAGTCAATCGCTTTGGATAAAAGCGTATGTCTAATTGCATAAGAGTAAATATTTAGAGTGACTGATGAATATGCAAAAAATAAATAGTCTAAATAACTGTTTATTGCTTGAAACTCTCCTAGTCCTTATAAAACAGCAGGAACATGAACATGCAATTAGAAGCTGTATGTGACATGTTCTTGTTGTTTGTTCAGGTTGAGATTCATTGTGATCACCCGCGCTTCCGCGTGCTCGTGGACGGCCATCAGCTCTTTGACTTCTACCACCGCGTGACGCCGCTGACGGCCATCGACACCATCCAGATCAGCGGCAGTCTGACCATCACCAAGCTCAACTGAAGACTCCTCGAGTCTGTTCTGGGTGCTAAAGACTGTCTGTGATGCTGAAGGACGCTCCACAATCATCTAGAACTGATGAATTGATGCAATTCGAGCTATAAGGAGACATTTGTTTTTATTAGCATCACAATTCTCAGTAGCATTTTAGCAGAAGTCAACATGAAATGCCATTCGCATCCGATTTAGTTTGTTTTTTCTGAGTGCAAAGGGATATTCAAATAGGGTGGGACTTGATTTTGATGTATTTCTGTAGTCCATCTCATAAGTTCACATCATCCTGGACTCAACTGGACTTTCCATTGGCTTTTGGATTATTGCAGAAAAAAGCTCTGTGACCAAGATTTTTACTCATTTTGTTCATCTTCACAATCAATTTTGAATCCTGAACAAAATGTAAACAAACTACAAGATTGTGTAACTTCACCATCAGCCTTTTTAAAAACGTTTGAGTTTGAATAGTGCACGAGCATGATTATAATCACAATGAGGCCGTGACAGCGCCTAGTGAGTAGATGAGTTGAACCTCTGCGGTTAAATGTGTACACTTTTTAGCAATTGTGATAAAATGTGAAAATATTGTGAGCTTGTGTTCACCATAGATATTATTTCAGGAACTGAACCTAAACCCAATCAGAAAACCAGCCCGGGACTTCAGTGCTGAAAAGCCACTTGTTTCATAGTTTTGGACTACAGAAATAGTGCAGAGCACTATTAAGTGAAATCAGTAAATGAATTTCAAAGGTAAAATACAAAATATTTATATATTAAAATAAATATATGTAAATATTAACATGTTACATATATTTAAAAAATCATATTAAATATAAGACCAAGAGCATGCATTCCATGTTGAATGTATAGCATTAAAGTGGAGATGACAAATGTAAGATGAATGTTGCATGAGGTCAGATACAGAAGCTGAACTAACAATGTACAGCCTCGGTGAATAGTGATATATGAACGTACTGCCTGAATGTGTAACTCTACAGCTAATATACTCCGGTGGAAACCTCAAAGAGGTTTGATTATTTCCTAAATACATGTATAGAACATAAAAAAGGGTGATTTGAGATATGCATCTGTCTTACATCAATAGTGATCTTAACACTGTATTTGCACTGACACAGGCACAGTGTTGAGCCGCTGATGATGTGAACTTCATTTAGGTGCTTTGGTTACTTGAGACCAGCAGAAATCAGGGGTAACAATCATTGCATTCCAGTGCTTTCTGTGTATTTATTGTCTCTGAGCACACGGTGTGTCACATCAGCCTCTTCTTGATTGTACACACATTGTTTCTAATTAATAAAGGCTTCTAATGAATTAAATGGTATTGTAAGTGATGATATTAGCAGGGCCGGACACACTATTGAGTAATATTGTAGATCGTTTACATGAAGCAGGTGCTATTCTCTAAAGTTATCTTGAGGAGTATTTGGTGTATACAGAAAGATATTTCAAATGTGCAAATGACTGATGTGCTGCACTCCTGTTACTAAACGTTCTCATCCCTTCTGAAGAGTTTAATTTTAGTGTTCATGGAAGAGTCTTCCTGCATATTGTGCTGATAAACTCCTGCCTTCAGCTTTCCTGTTGGCTTTCTTATCTCTGCTCTGCTTCCTGATGATTATGTCTATTATAGTAGAGCTCCTTCTCAGCTGTTCTGCAGTATGTTATAATGACTGTATTATGCCTTGGTGCTTGCTAAGGCTCTGCTTGATTTGGGCCGGTAAGCAAAAACTTAGAAAAAGTTAATTAAAATAAAAATTGATTAAAAATTAATAAAATAATAATAATTATAAAGAGATAGGTATGCTAAACAATAGATAGATAATAAAATACAAATAATACATATAGCAATACAGTTCTAGTGAGTACCAAAGCTTAATGTAACTTAATAGAAACTCAATATTTTTCTATTTATATTTTTTTACAATTTTATAATATTATATTTTACAGTATAAATGGGGCCTTTAGGCTAAGCAGTGTAAAAAAGGTAGATTAAAATGTACAAAAAAATCTTTAAAAATAGATTAAAATAATAAATAAATAGATAAATGTAAATAATAAATAGTAGAATAAAATGAGATAAAAATAAATAGACATAAAAATTACATTAAAACAAACAAAAAATACATAGAGCAGTAAAATATTTTTCTTTTCACTGTATGAACTGGGTCTTCAGGCTAGCAGTATAAAAAATGATAACAAAAAATTTAAGTTTGATATAAACAAGTGTTGCCAAACAATTTATGGCATGCAAAATAAAAGTTTTTGTTTACATAATATATTTATATGTATTATTTATTTATAAATACACACAAATATATTACAGATTTAGAAAACATTTACATGTATTTGCATGTATATATTTATAGCAATTTAATTTATATTTTATATATATATATATTTATAATACATAAATATAACATATTTTTATTTAATATATGCATGCATGTGTTTTTGTTTATATATACATAATAAATATAAACTGCACACACAAATATGATATGTAAACAAAAATCTTTTATTTTGGATGCGATTTATCGCGATTAATGGCTTGACAGATATTACTAAATAACTCAATAAACTAAACAAATAGTGAATTATTATTAATTAAAATATATTTCAAAATGACATTAAATTTACAAAATACAGTACTATAGTGAGAAAAAGATAAGCCAAATAATGTTACATAATTATAATATTATGTGTTCAAGCCAGCCTCAGCCAATCAACACGCGAGTCCAGCAGTGCCACACCAGTGCGTGGTGCATGCTGGGTAATACTCAGAAAAAGAGCAGGATCTATAGCTCACACTTTCACACTCACACACACTCACACAGACATAGAGAGCGGGATCTGAGCGGGTCTCCCGTGACGCCGGTGCGCGGGATGCGCTCGTGACGATGGGACTGTTCACTCCGGTCTCGTGAGGTAAGAAGATGACTGACAGCTGCGTGACAGCTAGCCGTTAGCACCGAGTCTACAGCTAGTGTTAGCCTGCTAGCATCGCCCATGTTAACCAATAGGTTCTGATGCTACTCTGAGCTCGTATGCTAACAGACCGAGTTTGCTCTGCTGAATCACTCGTGAAACAATAACACGACTCTTACGGGAACTTAATGTCATAGGTTAGACAGAAAAAGATCATTTTGACTGATTTAAACACTGTATTTGTTGCTGTCAGGAGTAATCAAGCTAATGGCTAACTGCTAGCCGTGAGGTAAACATCTACAAAACCGATTCGATTCTGTCTAAAATCCTAAAAGTCCAGGTTTAATCCAGATTTAATCTAGGATAAACACAGTTTAATCTAAACTAATCTCCTCGTCAGGTTAATAAAGTGTGTGTAGATTGATCAGTTTATGAGCTGAAGGCCTGGTGTTTTTAACAGCTGTGATGAACTGATTTAATAACTTCACTCCTGAAGTGTGTCCTGCGTCTATTTTAGAAGCTATATTACTCAGAATCCTCATATTACTACATTTTAGCCTTGGTATGTGTAATATGAGTGTGCCGTTATAGCCTAATTATAGATATTTATAGATGAAGTGTATCATCAGAAGAAAATAAGAGTATCTTCTGAAATGCAGAGGGATTTTTAATTTGCAGTAATACAAACTAAAGGAGTAAAATAATTAAGATGGACATTTGTTGTTGCTTTCTGATAGTAAATTTTTTTGTGTGTGTGTGTGCTAGATTATAGACATCTGCAGTTAAACTGGTGTAAACAAAAATGGTAGTTTAGCACAATTTGCTTCCTGTTCCTGTTTTAATCTTCCTGTTTTTGAAAGTATCATTTTCATAATAATTATAAAATGAATACTCAGTTATGATGATTAATATCAGTTATTTACCAAAGGTTTTGTCCTTACAGGAAAGTTGAGCATTACTGTCAGTCAAGTCACCATTAAATCTATGAAGATATATCTTAAATTAATTTACAATAATATAAATCAGAGGAGTAAATAATTCATTTGGAAATCTGTTGATGCTTTCTGAAATGTATAATTTTCTTTTTCTTTTTTTGCTTTATAATGTCTGTAAGACATCGGCCACTTAAGTGGTGTGAATGTAAAGTGAGGTTTGGTAAAGATCTTGCTGTTTTCTCGAGTGTCACTCTGTCATTGTTTGACCCAGCTCTGAGCAAACATCTCTGACGACGCTCCCAGTGCGAGACAGTAGATCATTTAAAGCCCTGTTTAATTTGCTTTGTGCTTTTGCTCTCCTTTGTAAACTATTGCATTGAGTGACGTGGATTTTCCAGACTGATCTGGTTCTCCTGCTCTGCTCGAGTCACCACTTCTCCTGTTAGCACTCAATTAGCATCTGATTTGAAGACAGTCTGTCTTGTTTTAACTCTTGTTGATTTGATTTGAGTTAGACAACAAGAACCTGTTCCTGTTAATGAGCCCTTGAGCACTATCATGATGAGTGCTGTCTACAGAGGGCGATTGCTTAGCGGTGTTACGATGGTGATCAGTGGTTTGAATAAAGAAAATAAGCATGCATTTTATTTATTTAAGAAGATTTAGTGATGTTGTGTTCTCAAAGATGGCTTGATGTACTCAAGCACAAGCAGTGTGTGATGATTCACCACTAGTTAGTTATTTATGGCTTAAAGCATTAACACATATGCAGAGCAACAGCAAAGTGTTGCTTGTCTTTGCAAACACCAGTAATTAGATGTAGGGTGGTGCTCATGTACAAAAATGAGGCTTAAGGTCATTAAAGAGAAGAATTCGTGATAATGCAGCGTCTCCCTGCTGTTCTCACTGTTGCGATTAAAACATGAAACGTTGCAGAAGAGCTGATTTTCTGTTGCTGTGACAGAAAGCATTTCCAAACGACTTCTTGCATTTCACATTAAATCTGATTATGGGTTTGGAATAATCCTGAGGGCATCCTGACACTTTAATTATATTAGTAGCTGTCCAACAGTCTCGTTGTGTTACATGCATTGTAGGGCTGCGCAATTCAGGAGGAAAAAACCTAGCTGTGATTTTTCTGATCATTTAAAAATGAAAGCAAAAATTATAAAATATCAAACAAAACAATAACTATTACTATTGTAATATGTGTTGATGGGCACTTCTCTTTACACAATGGGAAGATGATTGGTGCATTTTGTCCTGACTCCTGTGCGACACAAACTCAGATTAGTAGCATAGATTTTGATGTGGATTAGCATTTACTGTGAACATGATCATGTTTAGCTTGTGTAAATGAACGCAAAGCCACGTTACTCTAAAACACTGTGTACTCAATGAAATTTAATACTTTGCATTGCAATTGTATTAATTGCACCTATCCATGCTGAATTTTCTATGCATCATATTTCTTTTTCCAGAAAAAGAAAATGTTTTCTCAAACAATAACATATCTAGTAACTCTTTTGCGATAACCAGTGTCTAATTGGAAAATATTGATGTGTAATATTAGATTAAAGGCCCTGAGAATAAATTACCCTTTATTTGTACTTTAATGGTTTGTTAGTCATATTCCTGAATGCTAATCTGTGCGTGCATTGCTTTGCTTCAGGTGTGAGCTCTCGGCTGTGTTTCTGCTCAAGGCCCCATGGAGCCTGACGTAATGCACATGTACTCCTCCTCTCCGCCCCCGATGGAGGATGGCATGGAGGACGAGGACGATGATTTCAGTGACTTCACCGGTGTCCCGAACAGCACCAGCTTCTCTGAGTTCGACACGCCAACCACGTTCAATCAGTCTCAGGCCCTGAACGCCACCTCGCCGCCGGAGCTGCTGAGCAACGGAAGGATCGTAGGGCTGTCTGCTCAACCCGCAGGGTCTACGAAAGCCAACGGCGTGACCCATGGCTCTGGCCAGACCTCCACGCCCAATGGCAGAACGGTTAGCGTAGAGGAACTCAAAAAGTTCAGTGAGCACCAAGCTCACATCACATCCCTGGAGTCCACAACAGGGTCTCGGACTGACAGTGATGTCATTGACTGCAATGGCACCGCTGAAGTGCTCACCAACGGGTTTGCAACATTAGACCAAGGCGGAAGCCCGGCCACACCACACAAATCCAACGAATTTGATGTCAGTCCAGATGATTTTGCAGATTTCGCTGCCTTTTCTAATGCTGAACACAACCAGCCTTCAGAGACAGACTGGGAACATTCGAATCAAGAATGCACACCGCCACAGAACGATGCTAGCGACAGCGTTGAAGAGCGAGGCGCTAGTTTAGAAGACAATAGCAGGGACTCGAGAAACACAGGGTTTGGGTTCTTTTCTGGAAACTCTGAAAGTCTCAGCAACGGTGACTGGGGTTTCCATGAAGGGTCGGATTTAGATCGAAGGGAGCTAGAAGCTGATACGGCTGAAGTTGTTAGCACAGTGCAACCGCTAGCCCTTAATGGTGTCACTTTTAGTGAAACCGATGAGAACAGGCGGTCTCCCGACTCTATTGGGGATAAGTCTAGTGGCAAGCAATCAGATGAGAAAGGCTCAGAGAATGAGACTTTAGAAATGGAGACGGAAACGGAGACTTCCTTTGGTCGGCCGCTATCGACAGACGCGCTTGAAGAATTCGGCGACTTTAGCATGACGGGATCTGTCCCCTCGCCTCCGCTTCAGGAGGAGACGGCCACTCCGGCCGACCACAGCCAGCTGGCCGAGGACGACGATGAGGATTTTGGAGATTTCGGTGACTTTGGAGACGCACACTCATTTAGCGCGACTGGATTTGCTGATTTTGACCAGCAGGGGGTCTCTCAGCCCGAGCTGGACCAGAGTCCCCCTCTCGAGGTTGAAGATGATGAATTTGGTGATTTTGACACATCAAAAGAACCTAGTAAAACAGAGTTGGAGGGTGAGGAGGCAACAATGTTTGCTGATTTTCCTGGAAGTGACAGTTTCGCAGATTTTAGCTCTGCACAGGTGGGCGATAACGAAGGATGGCAGGCCTTCTCTGAGCCGGATCAGAGCCAGAAGGAAGAGGAATCGTGGGCAAGGTTTGATGCATCGGCTACAGAAAAAAACAGAGATGATTGTCAGGAAAGCCAACCGGTTACAGCACCCCCTACTGCTGCGGAGGAGCACAAAAGTTGTACAACGGTAGGTCGAATTACTTAAAAAATACTAGTTTGATGGTTTATATTTACTTTTTTACTTTGCCCCATTCTGTGCTTCAGAAAAACTAGCACAGAAAATTAAATCAGATTGAGGAATGAACCTGGACACGATGGTTTACTCTGTCTACAGAGCCTATATAATGTCTATTTTTTACAGATACCTTTCACTAATTAATGAAATGTAATATTTCACCAAGTCACCAAGGCTGCATTTATCTGATCAAAAATACATTTAAAATGGTAATATTGTGTAATATCATTACAATAAAAAAAACAGTTTTCTATTTGGACAAATGTAATTTATCCCTGTGATTAAAGTTGAATATTTTCAGCATCATTCCTCCAGTCTTCAGTGTCACATGATCTTCAGAAATCAGTATAATATGCTGATTTACTGCTCAGGGAACATTTCTGGTTATTATCAGTGTTGAAAACCATTGTGCTGCTCAATATCTTTATGGAAACCATGATACTTTTTTTCAGAATTCTTTGATGAACAGAAAATTCAAAAGAACAACATTTATCTGTTGCAACATTCCAAAAGTCCTTTGATCCCCTCTCTATTATAACACCGTTTTCTTCTTTCTTTCCGTGTTTTACGAAGTCTGCACTGCTCAGCCGTTTGGAGAAGCTTTTCCAGGCCAGTTTCGAGCTGGTGGTCGCCCCCCCGGTGGAGGTACAGGTGACCACACTCGACACCTTCCTCAAACCTCCTGACACCTCACCACAGGAAGACGCTGACAGAGCGCCGACCAATGGGTGAGGAGCACAGGTTTATATGCTTAGTGCTGCTGGGGGCCAGTTACCTCAGTTAAGTCATCTTTATTGTCCTGTGGTGAATGAAACGCTCTCGTTCTCCTCCTGCGGGATCTGTAGGGCACTGCGGGACGTTTGGCAGCAGCTGCAGGATGTTCATAATGCCTTCGGCCTCCGGTACCAGTGGGGCGGCTCTCACACCAATAAAGCACTGCTCTGCTCGCTTGGTATCGACACCAGAAACATCGTGAGTTTGGTGATGGTCAAGTCATGTATATAAGAAGCTGTGTTCTGTGTGTAACTGACTTCTCTTCTGTTTTGATCTCTTTCTCCTCAGCTGTTCACGGGACAGAAAAAGCAGCCTGTAATTGTGCCAATGTATGCTGCCAGTCTGGTGAGTGAAGCCCAGCTGCAGGAGAGCTGTGTGTGTGAGAGAATGATGGACGCTGGTTTATTTTAGGTGACCTTTAAAGCTCATATGGGTTTAATCAATCGTCTTTGGCGACTGTCGGTCTGCAGGGGATGCTGGAACCCACGAAAGAGCCGGTGAAGCCCGTCTCCGCCGCTGAAATGATCGCCTCAATCGCTAAATCTCCTTCAGTCACCACGGAGCTGAACACCTGTCCACCTGACACTGCCCAGGTGAGCGTCTTCATTCACCTGCTAAAATGGTACACACATTACACTCCCGATTCCAAAAAAGCTGGGACACAGTACAAATTGTGAGTAAAAAAGGAATGGAATAATTTTACAAATCTCATAAACTTAGATTTTATTCACAATAGAATATAGATAACATATCAAATGTTGAAAGTGAGACATGTTGAAATGTCGTGCCAAATATTGGCTCATTTTGGATTTCATGAGAGCTACACATTCCAAAAAAGTTAGGACAGGTCGCAGTAAGAGGCCGGAAAAGTTAAATGTACATATAAGGAACAGCTGGAGGACCAATTTGATCAAAACCAATTTGATTTAAATTGTAATATTTTATTTGTCAAAATAAACTAAATAGCTAGACCCCATATAATCTGCACAAATGAAAATGTCAAAACTTTAATTTTAGAACGTGGTTTCTATAGGAAGGTTTGTTTACAATATTTTTGACAAAGCATGCCAAATCAGTATTTACCACAGTTTATATCAGACCTTTCTTAACTTAAAAAAGTTACAGCTTCTATATTTCTAAGTGTAATAACTGGGCGGCAATCATTAATTAGATAATAAACCTAGTCCTGCACATAAAAAACAAACAAATACAATTGTCACACATCAAAAGTGACATACAGACAACTAAATTGAACAACTTTTTTCATTTAATTATAATTTTTTGCATTACTTTGTAAAATGTGACATCTGGTCTCTTTTTTTCTGTGGTCAGGAGCCTCTTCCTCCCGTTCAGTTTGACTGGAGCAGCAGTGGCCTTACAAACCCTCTGGACGGTAAGACCAATCAATCGATTCACGAGGAGGAACATCGTATATAGAAACATGTCTCGTGTTGTGAAAACTATACACTTGATTAACAGTTCTTCACATTTCTGTTGGATGCTCATGTCCTCTTCATGCTTCTCGCTAACAGAAACCAGCACTAATCCAGTCACGTAGTTTCATCACTAATCCAGACCTGAGCGTTTGTCAACTTCTGCTTCTCCTTTGTTCTCTTTCTCTCTGTTCGTAACCCTTCTCTCGTCTTTCACCATCCCTCGTTCTGAAGCGAGTGGAGGCTCCTCTCTGCTCAACCTCGATTTCTTCGGCCCTGTGGACGAGTCGCCCTCCGGCACGGCCACATCCATACCAGGTTTGCTGAAACATTTCCAGTTTAACACCAAAGCTGTCTGTGCGTTCTGGATTTCTGCTCTGTTTACATCTATATCTTTAACCGTCCATTCAGACGATTGTTGTTGCATGCGTGCATGTGCTGGTGTATCACATGTGTGCTGATCTGCGTGTGCAGGCGTGGACCCGGAGCTGTACGAGTTGACCCAGGCGAAGCTGGACGTCAGCGGAGGCAGCAGTAGAGTCGTGGATGCGTTTGCTCGCCTCATGTCCACCGTGGAGAAGACCAGCACCTCCACCAGGTCAGTGAACCTCTCACATTCACAGTACTACTGCTGGGCCACCAGGAGGAGCCACACCACAGAGTGTGAGGGGTTCAGAGCAGCAGGCTTTCTGTAGGCGTTGACTCCTTATTTGAGCCAACTGCCAAAAGGTTTGATGGTTTTACACAGAATTTAATAAAAATGCAAATAGCAAATGGATGTAGGTCATGTGATGCCAACACTATTTACTACTGTTATAGTACTTCTGCGTACTTCTATCGTGCTGCTCATGAAAAATAAAATCCTGTGTGGTACTAGGTTTATTGGTTCATTTAATGATTGCCGTTCAGTTAATACCCTTAGAAAAATAGGGTTATTTTGCATTTTTGTTCCAACTTTCTCTAATCTGTCTGATCTCTCGTTCTGATCTCTGTCTGTTTTGTCTGATCTCTCTCTGATATGTCTATTCTGTCTAATGTCTTGTTCTGATCTCTGTCTATTCTGTCTGATCTATGTCTGATATCTGTATTTTGTCTGATCTCTTGTTCTGATCTCTGTCTATCATGTCTGATCTCGTTCTATTCTGTCTGGTATCTGTCTGGTATCGGTCTGATCTCTGTCTGATATCGGTCTATTCTGTCTGGTATCGGTCTGATCTCTGTCTGATATCAGTCTATTCTGTCTGGTATCTGTCTGGTATCGGTCTGACCTCTGTCTGATATCGGTCTATTCTGTCTGGTATCGGTCTGATCTCTGTCTGATATCGGTCTATTCTGTCTGATCTCTCTATTCTGTCTGGTATCTGTCTGATATCGGTCTGATATCGGTCTATTCTGTCTGATCTCTCTATTCTGTCTGATATCGGTCTGATATCGGTCTATTCTGTCTGGTATCGGTCTGATATCGGTCTGATATCGGTCTATTCTGTCTGATCTATGTCTGATATCTGTATTTTGTCTGATCTCTTGTTCTGATCTCTGTCTATCATGTCTGATCTCGTTCTATTCTGTCTGGTATCTGTCTGGTATCGGTCTGATCTCTGTCTGATATCGGTCTATTCTGTCTGGTATCTGTCTGATCTCTGTCTGATATCAGTCTATTCTGTCTGGTATCTGTCTGGTATCGGTCTGACCTCTGTCTGATATCGGTCTATTCTGTCTGGTATCGGTCTGATCTCTGTCTGATATCGGTCTATTCTGTCTGATCTCTCTATTCCGTCTGATATCGGTCTGATATGTCTATTCTGTCTGGTATCTGTCTGATATCGGTCTGATCTCTCTATTCTGTCTGATATCGGTCTGATCTCTGTCTGATATCGGTCTTTTCTGTCTGATCTCTCTATTCTGTCTGGTATCTGTCTGATATCGGTCTGATATCGGTCTATTCTGTCTGAGCTCTCTATTCTGTCTGATATCGGTCTGATCTCTCTATTCTGTCTGATATCGGTCTGATTTCGGTCTTTTCTGTCTGATCTCTCTATTCTGTCTGGTATCTGTCTGATATCGGTCTGATATCGGTCTATTCTGTCTGATCTCTCTATTCTGTCTGATATCGGTCTGATATCGGTCTATTCTGTCTGGTATCGGTCTGATATCGGTCTATTCTGTCTGATCTCTCTATTCCGTCTGATATCGGTCTGATATCGGTCTATTCTGTCTGGTATCTGTCTGATATCGGTCTGATCTATGTCTGGTATCTGTCTGATATCGGTCTATTCTGTCTGATCTCTGTCTAATATCTGTCTGGTATCTGTCTGATAACGGTCTGATATTGGTCTATTCGGTTTGATCTCTGGTTCTGATCTCTGTCTATTGTCTGATCTCTGTCTGATATGTCTGATCTCTTTGATCTCTGTTTTAGATATTTCTCTCTGATGTGCTCTCTCTCTCTGACCGGTCTGATCTCTCTCAGCAGAAAGCCTGTGCAGAAGGAGGAGAATCTGAGTGAAGAGGCTCGGCGAGTGATCTCAGGTCTGCCGGATCTGTCGTTCATGCAGGCTAAAGTCCTCATGTTCCCCTCCACGCTGACTCCTCTCCTCCCCTCCTCCTCCTCGCCCTGTCCCACGCCCGACTGATGCGGTCCTCGCCTCCAGCCGTTTCACCTCTTTCCCTGTGTAACGCTCTCCAGCTTTTCACGAAACGGACAGTTATGATTTTAATTTCATCCTTTTGGTTGTCTAGTTCCTGTGTATCATGTTCCCGGGCGTTTTTAAGTTTAAAAACATTGTCTAAATTAGAGAGAGTGGATAAGATAATCGACTAATGTTTGATCGCTTTAGAGGAGAAAAGACTAGTTAATTTTATTAGTAGGATGAGAGTAGAAAAAGAGTTTGTGTTTATATTAGAGCCAATCTGTATATAATCAGGGATGATTTTTTTTGAGTATTCGTCACAGTTAAGAGTCTGTATGAGGGAGAACGAGGCACTTTTATTATGTTATTTTCAGGTCGTTTGTTTTAATGAAACACTGGCTTAAACGTCCTTCAGTGGCACAAATGATGATGTGAGTGATCTGATTTGTATGTAGATACATAAATGCATAGTAATATCGACTTGAAACCAAACCGCCTGCAAATTTTTCTTTAGATTTTGCGTAACAAAGGCCTTAGTTTTTAATCATTTGGGCTATAACATTACAATCAATATTGTTATTACATGTAGGTTTTAGGTTATTTGATTTCGCACAGGCATTAGTGAACACTTTATCATTTTGTTGTGCAAATAGTTTAACAATTAACTCGCTTTCCATCCTGACAGACAGCAACTATACAAACCACATCTCTGCATTAGCTCATGTTTTTCGGTTCTCATTTTGTTTATTATTGTTTTTTTAATGTAGGTTGAAACCACTGGCTTTGGACTCTATTGTAGTGAAGGAATTGTTGAATGAATGATCAACTTGAATATATAAATATATGTATCAAGAATAAGGGACCAATATCTGCTGTATCGGTTTGCTCATGTACCTGTTTTGGTCATTCTGTATCTGTGTTTTATTTACTCTGATAAATCTTAAGTGACTCTTCTGGAGGATGTCTGTCATTACTGCGGTCCTGTACACCAGGAGTGCATGATGGGAAATGTTCGCCAGAAACGTGTTTTCTCACATTTTGGTTTTTCTGTCTCCTGGATCTTTTGTTTTTCAGTCGTGTCTCTGTTTATTCTGTCTCCTGGAGGATTTTGCACATTGTAAAGATATACAGAAGAACTGCTTACATAGTTAACTGTGGCTTCAGACTGTGTACAGTCAAACTATGGAACATGTAAAAATTGTTATGGGAAAATTCCTATGGAAAACTCATACAGATGAATGATATCTCTAAAGAGCCTGTACCGAGGTCAATCGTGCATGCCCGGGTTCTTAAAAAAACAAACAAGTGTGTAAATTTTCTTTAAGTGTACACAAGAAATTAAAATAATTTAAGAGAAAATGCTGTTTTTGTGTGTCTTTTCAGTCAAAAACTGAACGAAAGCCAGTTTATTATTATTTTTTTTATTTAATCCTAAATATAACATAATTCATATGAAATTTCCACAAGAAAAATACTGAAATAGCATTCTATAACATTATAAAATGGTTGCAATATATTACATCAATGTATTGTGTAGCCTTTGATACTGTATCAAAATAAATATACACACACATGCATATATCTTCTTTTACCATAGTAACAACCCTTTTACTAACCCTTTAATTTCATAGTAACATACCATAATACAAAAAAATAGAAAAATTGACCGTAATATTCAGTACAGTTTCAAACGTTTTGCACATCAGATTACGAGCCAACCAAAACCTCCATGATGTGATCCAGTTCGTTCAGATCCAGTTTGAACGTCTGAGTAGAGGGAAGCGCTGATTGGCTCGTCCCGCCGTTACCGTAACCAGTGAGCGTCTTGACGAGGTCGTCTGTTACAATGGAAACCACTTTTGATGCGCCCGAGCTCCCGCAGGGGACGTTATCAAACAGCAAGCTGTCTATCTCTGAGAGCAGGAAATCGTCCAATGAGAAATCGGCAAGGAGTGAGGGGGTGTGGCCAAACAGTGACTGGGCGGAGTCAGAGAGAGATGACGCTGAGCCTGTACCGCTGTTCATTTCAGAAAGATCTGGGTCTGTGTGCCTGGATTCATCTGAATTTGTGTCTGAGGCGAGCGAGCGGCCTGTCTCCGTAGAAAATAAAGTGGTTATTCCTACAGTCGGACACAGATCTTCAATTTCAGCCAGTGCTGAGGCGAAGCTGTCTTTAAAAACGGAGGATGATGGAGGCTGCTGTCTGGAGATGGACGGAGACAGACAGAGAAACAGATGTCCGTCCTGCTCCAGCTGTGACACGGGCATCAAGCTGCCCTCACTTTGAGTCTCGACCCCGCTGGGGAAGGCCTGGGGTGCCGGGACGTCCTGGATGAGCCGGAGTGTGTTGGTGATGAGCACCCTGCGGGCCAGGCCCGGCTCCGAGTGTCCCGGACGGCTGTGCAGCTTCAGCAGCGAGAGGTTGAGCACGGTCTGCCGCTGCAGCCAGTAACAGACGGGTGACGCCTCCTGAAGACAGCTCATCTTCATCACACCATCCTCTTCCTCCTGCTCCAGCTTCCGCTTCAGGCCTTTACCCAACATGTAGCGTATATCTGAGAGAGAAACACACAGAAAGCACATTGTATTTATAATATTTTAAATGTCTAATTTAACATTCTATTTTAAAATAGTTCTGATATGTGAACCTGGACCTTTTTTTTTATTATTATTGAAAAATTTGGATCTGAAAATATTTGACAGAGATGCAACTATTTGAAAATCTGGAATCTGAGGGTGCAATTTTTTTTTTATATTAAGAAAATTGTCTCAAAAGTTGTCCAAATGAAGTTCTTAGCAATGCATATTACAAATCAAAAATAAAGTTTAGATATATTTATGGTAGGATATTTACTAAATATCTTCATGGAACACGATCTTTACTTAATATCCTAAAGATTTTTGGCATAAAAGAAAAATAGATAATTTTTACCCATACAATGTATTTTTGGCTCTTACTACAAATACACCTGTGCTACTTATGGTTTTGTGCTTCAGGGATTTCTATTTTTATTTCAAATCTGCAGTAACATATTAAATATTTTATTTAAAAATTAATGAAATAATTTGTAAAAATAATAAAATATTAATATCTTATGTTTTAAGTTTTTTGATTTTATTAACATTTTTAATATTTAAAAGTATTTTTTAATACAATTACCTGAATTATTAAGTATTCATTTTAATAGTATCTTCAAAATTAAATTTTAATGAATAAAAATTCAATGTAATAAAATGACAAATTAATAAAAATATTATAATATATATTAACTTTAAACTGTATATTTTATTTGAAATGTTTCTCTATAATAACATTTTAAAAATAAATTTAATAAAACAATTGTTTATTTTCTTTTATCTTTAATGAATAAAATGTAATGTAATTACTATATTTAAAACATTTTATTTTTAGTGTACATTTCTTATATTAACATTATAAATAAAAAAAAGTTTCCTGTATATTAAAATGAATATTCTGCTCAAATGATCTTCTGAAGAGATAGTTCCTCGACGAACAGCCAGATACAGTTCAGCAGTGACAGCTCATGACTACACACATGACTGTGGGATTACTGTAAATCACAGCACTGCTCTGACTCACTTCCACTCTTGAACTGATTGCTCAGTAGTTAGAGTTAATAGTTTGTACTAACAATCATGTGTTCAGGAGAACAACAGCTAGAGCTGGACAAATAATGCCCGAGTCACGCAATGCACAAATACATACTGGATTATTAACACTGCGTAAATCAGTTTATATTTGAGAATTCTAGAGCTTTTATGTCTCGAGTGTGATATTGTGACTGTTATTATAGTGTGCACATATGAGGTTTGCATAAGACAACACTGAGCAGACGTGCAAAAATGAACCGAAAGCTCTTATTTTCGTATAAATGCGTGTATATGTATACACCTAGATTATTTCTTAAATTAGCTGAGGTCTGAACTGAAGCGCTGCACGCCCACATCAGCTCAGAAGTCAAACTTCAGGTGACTTACAGTAAAATGAAAGCTTTACAGCTCTCTCAAGTAAAGGCTGACAGTATTAACCCGTTCTTGGCCGTCCTGCGGGAGCTGCTGCAGTAAACAGTGCACAACGGACCGAGTTTCATCGCGTTCAGAGTCTTAGCGTGACGTTAACGGGGTTTAGTAGCGTTTAAATCCGACCTGTTTTATTTCGATACATTTTTAAGACAATAGAACACATTTGAAACACTCCATACATTAAAATTCCAAAAGTAAGTAAATACCACAAAGTCACACATTAACACAAGTTGTTAAAGCAGCTCACCGCGTGCAGGTCAGACGGGGACACATCGGACTCGTTCACCGTTCACCATGTTTCACGCGCAGTCACTCGTTCATCAAACGCGCGAGCGGAGTCTTCGACAGTGGCGTCAGTCTGGCAGATGTCCACTGATATTCGCGAACGAATCTTTTGATGGAACCGATTCGTTCGATCCGATTCGCGAAGCTTTTTTTGGCGTTCGAAGGGAAGCATTAGTAACAATTGTATATATATATATATATATATATATATATATATATATATATATATATATATATATATATATACTATAGTGTTTCTGAACCATACTATAGTAAAGTGATTTAATTAATTTGTTATGGTAATAATATAACAACTATACTAACAGAAACAAATTACCCAATACTGTACTATGTTTCATGCAACTATAGGATATATTATACTACTATACACTAGAGTTTACTGTAGTAAAAACTACAGTATTCATTACAGTTTATCAGTTCACTACTACAGTATACTGTAGCATTCATTAACAAAGTGTTGCAAATAGCCTACTATGTATAGAGTACAATACACTTTACTATAGTATGGTTCAAAACACTATATTTACTATAGATTACTACAGTATATGTACACGTGATTAGTTACAGTAATAACATTACTTTTTACAGTAACAGCTCGTCACTTGGTTACTGTTGATTATACAACACTTTTAATTAAACATCACTGTCAGACACCATTGAGTTATTAATAACTGTGATCTAGTGTGGGTTTGGTGAAGTGATGAGGCAGAAATATACTGTTTAGAAAGATTTCATGGGGAAGAAAGAAAAGCATTGTAACTAGTAGTGTAATGTTGACAGACAGAAATAATGTAATAATATTTCTTTTGATAGAAGTAATTAATGAGTTATAAATTACATGTTTTGAGTAAGAGCCCAACATTGTAGATAACATTTGTAGCACTAATAATTTCTCCACAGTATTTTTGTTAACGATAATGTTACTTAAATTTAACTTAAATGTCTGAGGCTAATACCAACGTTAAAAATAGGTAAATATTGATCTAAATGTGCTGGGAACATGTGACGCTCAAAAGAATCTTTGTTGAAGGTTTCATTGAAATGAATCGCTCGAACGAGTCGATTCACAAGAATGAATCGGAGCTCGCGATGCTACAGATGTCACCCCTCCCTCCCTCTCTCCAGTCTGCATATGTCAGTGAACGTGACCTCGTGCTCCGCGCTCCCGTGGAAAAGCCACAAATATGTGAAGCATTTCTTGTGAAGTTCAGCTGAACAACAGCAATCCAGAAAAGAATGATAAATAGAAAAAAAAGCGTGACAAATAGATTGCCCTTATTTCAGTGCGGCTGAATATTTATATGTGCATATTTGTCACAGCCAACAGAAATCATCACATGAAGATTCAGAAGATCATCTCAGTATGAACTCAAACATCTCTCGGCTTTCTTTTTAAAGATACAAACTCTTACTGGATCATTTCTGACTGTACTTTCTAAGAGGAATTCTATAAAAGGGGCTTTCCATGCAAAATTATTTTGATAAATACATTATTTGGAATTTTTTTGTTCCTATTCATTTTTTTCTAGTGTAAATTATT
The DNA here is from genome assembly GCF_003368295.1 of Carassius auratus. NCBI lineage: Eukaryota > Metazoa > Chordata > Actinopteri > Cypriniformes > Cyprinidae > Carassius > Carassius auratus. The sequence goes on from NW_020524398.1 coordinate 225,574, forward strand.
TATTTAATTATTGTGTATAATTAATCTTATAAATATTATAAATCTATGTTTACAACCTAAATTATTTAAATCGACTTTTATTATTTATTATAATCTATTAATTAATTTTAATTATAATTTTGTTGGGGTTCTTTGTTTCCTTTTTATGTATGATCTCTATAATAATCAGTTTTTTATTTAGATTATTTTTTATTTTAATTGATTCATTTTAAACTCATATTTTACATTCTAATTTGTAAACTATATAAATATGTATTAAATATTAGACATTTTAGAATTTTTCAATCACATTTATTTTTATTAACTAATTTTATTAATTAATATTTTTTTATTAATTTAATATTTAATATTAATATTTCTATTGGCCCTAGTTTAAAGGCCCCTATTCTAGAAAATGCATCTGACACAAAGATAAAGTTGATATTTAAATAAAGCATAATTTTGAAGTCTCCTATCCTAACTATTAAAGACCAAACTCGGAGCAATGCAATGTTCTGTTTCAAGATGACTTATTTAAAACGAAACAAATCTACATGAGCAGTTAATCAGAATCTTTCTGTGTGTGAAAATGTTTGCAGATATTTCCAGACGGTCCTCATCTCCTTCACCTCACACTGACCAGATGGCCTGAACAAGAGGAACGAGATGAAGCAGCAGTCAGTCAGAGCAGCTGGATCACACACACACACACACACACACACACGTCTGCATAAAAAACCACATCAAACACACAAAGAAACGCACTCAACCTTTGACCTCGTCTCAGTGAATATGATCATACGAGAGTATTCTGGAACGCCAGTCAACAGAAAACTCCCAGATTTACACTGAAATCACATCTGCATGACTAAGTGCTGATTCACGGTTTAATATCATTTTGAGCAGACTATCCGTGTTTGTATGTAAACAGTTCTCACACTGTGTTCTGTTCTTGCTCTCCTCCTCTGAACAGCTGCTGTCGTGCTCGGCTCCTCCCAGAGGACCCCCGAGGAGTCACACGCGCTCCTGCATTGTCCTTGACCCTGACCTCTGACCCCTGCAGGACAGCTGTCTCTTTCTGCAGGAGCGTGGAAGTGTGCAGATGTCAGACTTCAGCTCAGTGTGTGAACTCTTTTGTTGTCGGAAAGAACTGTGCTAATGTTTAGGATCAGTATGATTTCTTTTATTTAATCAATAATACAGTAAAATTATGACTATTTAAAATAGCTGTTTTTAACCTGTATCAGCTACAACTGTGACAGGAAGCTTCGTGATGAAACATGTCACCTAACACTCCAGTTAAAACCATTTTATTCAGCTTTTCCTTCATAGTTTATTTGAACATCAGGGGATGTAAAAGAAAACAAAAAGTGCATTTCTCCCTGAAATCAAAAAGCTACATATGCAACATTGCTTTACTTATTGTGATGTCATTTCCTGTTTATCTGTGGGATTTCCATAGATACATTTGTACATAGATCTGCTATTGCTCCTGTTACAGTCACACTGTTAGGGAAGCTTGTTTTCAACAAAACATTGTTTTTTTTAGCAATTCAGACTCAAAAAGAACTAATTTCTATTTTGTTGTTGTTTATTTCCACCATGGAATAAAACATTTTATTAGATTTTCCCCTTGACATATTTCAAATTTCTTGTAATTGCGAGAAAAAAAGTAAGAGTTAAAAAACGTCCAAATTGTGAGGTGAAGAATTGCACTTACTGTTATATTTTTTATCCCATGGATACAGACCAGCTTCCACATAATATACATGATTTATAAGAATCAAAACTAATGAAAATAACTAACTGATAATATAGACATTTAAAGGCATAGTTCATTTATTCACCCTGATGTTGTACAAGACGCGTCAGAGTTTCTTTCTTCTGTTGAACACAAAAGCAGATATTCTGAAAACGGTTGAGAACCAAACAGTTGCCGGTGTCACAGAGCAGTTTTTTTACACACTATGGAAGTGAACGGCCACCGGCAATTAAACATCACAAGTCACAACAAATAACCAAGATGTTTTCTGATCAACAGTAGAAAGAAACTTCACACACAGCTGTGGAACAACCTGAAGGAGAGTAAATGATGACAGAATCAGGATTTACTTGATCATTTTTAGTTGAAATATGCGTCTAAACTACAAGCGGCCTAGGATTTGGTTCTTGATTTCCAAATTATAGCTCAAACAAACTGCCCAGGATAATAATAATAATAATGTTAGAAACATGACTAGCTCTATTGTAAGTGTTGCGTTGGTCTCGCTCAGAGGAGCACTAATAAAAACCAAACAGAAGAAATGGCCAAACAGGCGAACGCTCCACCAAACGAGAGACGGGACGGAGAGGGACGGAGTAACCCCACTGGGAGCCATAGTAACACATCCCACTGTTCCGAGGTCAGTTATGACATCACAGTCCACAGCTTCCTTCAAAGATCCAAAGAGGAAGTTCAAAGCCAAACCTGGTGGTGCTCCTCTAAAACCGCTGGTGTCCGGAAGTGCTGCCGGATGCTTGTGTAAAGAGCGACAGAATCTGAGCCGTGAAGACGTGTGTTTGTCTCGGCAGACGGCTGGACGTGTGTTTGTCTGGTCATGCATCCATGTGCATGAATGGGTCAATGTCAGGCAATGTTTCATTTGATCCTCTCTCTCTCTCTCTCTCCTGTTCTTTAATATTCTCAGTCTTTATTGCACACACACACACACTCTCTCTCTCTCTCTCTCTCTCACACACACACACACACACTCACTCACTCAGCTGTGGCGTATGGTTGGTAGCGTTACTGTCGTTGGTCTCAGCAGCATCCTCCGGAGGATGTATTGACCGGCGTGCTCTGAATCTTGACGTTGGATTTCTCGGGGCCTCCTGCAGTGGCCCCGGGGCCCATTCTCTTCTTGATCTCTGCTGCCATGGTCATGAAGGCCTGTTCCACATTAGAGGAGCTCTTGGCGCTCGTCTCCAGGAACGGGATGCTGAGAGAGTCTGCAAACTCCTGAAGACAGAAAACAACAGCCTGATATCAAACAGAGCGTTTAGCTCAGCAATTATATGAGAAAAAAAAATCGTTTATACAATATATTTAAATATTCCAACCTATTTAGGGCTGTACATTAGTACTAATCATTAACCTGTTAAATGTCACCCCGTCCCGTATACGGGACGCCTACGTTGACTATACTATATTACAATCAAATCTAATCTAATCTTGACAAACTATATATCGTTGGAAAGGTCTAAGACTCCCAAATATATATTTTACCAATATTTTTTGTTAAAAATTATGTAGGAAAAGTAATAGATGAATTTATGACAAGAGTGCACCCTCAGAAATCTACATTACAAAAGGAGCGTTGACCTTTGTTTAAAAAATAAGACTTCCTCGTTGCCTTTTTCTCTATCACATTTTAGAAATCATCAGAAGTTATATATCACTTGAAAACACAAAATCTCAAAATTCATCCTTCAAAACCCATTTTAAAATCAGACATTGCATTACCATGTAAATGGTACATCAAAATCATGTTACAAAATGTTTTCAGTCATGAATTATAAAAATGTAGGTTTGTATCATGCACATTCATGTCTATCTTCAAAAACGTGAGTGACAGTTAACAGGTTAACAAAACATTTCTAAAAAATATCTATTTATTAATTATTTCACAATTAATAATGATAAAATACTACTTTTGGTTTGCAAGAAAAGTTTTGTAAATAATAAATTATTTAATGTTTAATAATAAATATTTAAATAACATTATTTAGGCTATTAATCAGTTTTTTTTATAGATTACGGATACATTATTAATTGTAATAATTTATTTTAAAACATTATAATAAATATTAACTTAATTTTTTTTTTAATAAACAGCTAATCTTAAAATCTGCAATCAGGAAAGTTTTTTATATAGATTATTAATTTACCATTTAAATCATTACTCAGCCAGTCTTTGGAGGTTCAACCAGAAAACGTTTAAAATGATTCATTATTTATTGATTAACAATAAATAATAATATATGCATTTAATCAGCCAGTCTTTTTTATTAATAAAAAATAATCAAGACATCTGAATAATTAATCTGGTATTCTCTCAGTTTGCAACTAGAAAATGATTAAAAAACAACAAATAACTTCTAAATGACTGACTATAATGATTTGTTGTTTAACAAATGATGATAAATGATCAGTTAATGCAGTTTATACAATACTTCATTGTGTAAAATATGAGTCTTGTTGTGATTTTGCTGAATGTAGTGTTGTGTTGACCTTGGCTGTGGTGTAATCCACAACTTTCTTGGTGGTCAGATCACACTTGTTTCCCACCAGGAGCTTGTTGACATTTTCACTAGCGTAGCGGTCGATCTCCTGAAGCCACTGCTTGATGTTGTTGAAGGACTCCTGAGGAACACATTAGAACATTGAAGCACGAGTGACTGAAGCAGATGTGCCGTGTGTGAAGCGCACACTGAAGGAGTGTCTGGTCACCTGATCCGTGACATCATACACGACGATGATCCCGTGAGCTCCTCTGTAGTAGCTGGAGGTGATGGTGCGAAACCGCTCCTGACCGGCCGTGTCCCACTGACAACACACATACACACACACATTCAGCACGGAGTCAAGTGACAGGGAAGACCTTTACACAAGATTTCAAACAACTGAACTTTCTATTCAAAGAAACCTGAAAAATAAAATGCATCACGGTTTCCACGAAAACATAAATAATCAGAAATGTTTCTTGAGCAGATAATCAGCATATCATACTGATTTCTGAAGGATCATGTGACACTGAAGACTGGACGAATGATGCTGAAAATACAGCTGCGCATCACAGAAATAAATTACATTTTACAATAAAATCAAACAGAAAGCTGACATTTTGAACAGCAATAATATTTCACAATTTTTACAAATTTTTTTAATCAAATAACTGCAGCTTTGTTGAGCAGAAGAGACTTGAAAAACATTTAAAACTCTCTCAGATCCAAAGTTGAAAAGAAAGTCATGTAATAAAGGTTTTTGTATGCTGAAACAGTTTGGGGTGTTGAAGTGGAGCACACTTACGATCTGTAGTTTGATGGTCTTTCCGTCGAGCTCTATCGTCCTGATTTTGAAGTCCACTCCGATCGTGCTGATGTAGCTGTCGGTGTACGTGTCGTCCTGAGGAAACACACACACAATCACAGATGAGGCATCGTTTTCACACACACGCACTAAAAAGAAGAGCAGCTGCAGAGACGACATCCTTCCTTCACCTCGAACACGGAGCTGTTTGACAGTCAAATCACCTGCGCAATATCTGACCCCGTGTGTGTGAACATCATCTGAGCAGTAACTTACAGCGAAACGCAGCAGGAGACAGGACTTCCCCACGCCAGAGTCTCCGATCAGCAGGAGCTTGAACAGGTAATCACTGAAACACAAACCACAGGACGAGTCAATGGAAGAGGGGATCACATTATGTGTTTAACACATGTGTGTCACCATGACATAACGCCATCTCAGGCTCATACTTGACCCCGAAATCAACAAGAAATCAATTTTGCATGATAAAAAAAGAGAAAACAATACCAATGCAGTTGATGTGAATTATGACCTATGCATCATGCATGTATGACAGGTTCACATGATGTCTTTCAATACCATGGTATTACCATGGTAAAACCACAGATTTTGAAAAAGTGGTGTGGCAACAAATGACTTAACTACACAACAGCCCTGAAACAGAACTCAACATGTCCTAAACTCAGTGAGTTCAGGCCTAAGATCAGGTTTGGTCACCTCAGGAGTGACAGTATATGATCAGCTCTCTGACAGCAGATGAGGGGGGCTTTATTTCATTAACGCGATGATAATTATGCAGACAGTTTATTAAGTTTTATTATTATGACGTGGCGCTCAGAGAGCTCGAGACACAGACTGACGGTTATTGGTTACATCTCTATTTGAAACTTTCTAACGGACACATATGTACGCAAACTTCAATGTTGATACTTTTAAATCAGGTTGAAACAACACTCGGTTGGTCGATATCGTTAAAAAGACACAGCACAGTCAAGACAAGTAGGAATGAATTAACCCAAAATACATCAAGTAACATTAACTAATGTTTAGTTTACTGACGCGGTAATGATTTGTGTGAATAATAAAGGACCAGGTGACGTGTGTTTGATGTGTCATCGGCGCTTTCCTACACAAACTTACTATTCGGGATTCATGATGACAAAGACTCCCAAATTATCTGTCGTATTCTTTCTCTGCGACGAAGGCGATTAAAGTTGGACGGTTTGCGGGTGACACCCGTTATTAATCACTGTTAAATGCGTTTTTTGGAGAGGAATGAGCGGAAGTGGGATCTGGACGCACATAAAAATAAAAAATGGCCACTCGCTGGTGATGAAGCAACGTCACTTTCGCTGCACGACCTGCCAAAATAAAAGTCCTGACAGATGCACGATTGTTCTTCTTTTTATAAATTAGTTGTCATAAGCTATTTTTAACATGTAATATTTTTAAACACACTTTTTTAATTCTATATATATATATATATATATATATATATATATATATATATATATATATATATATATATATATATCGCATGGAAGAATGATTTTGGAACGTTTCCGGACGACTTTTATTTTGCCAGAAATCGAAAAAAAAAGGTTATTTAAACATTTTTTGTTTGTCTCTTAAATTACTTTTAGTCGATTATTACTGAATCTGCATGCATACTAAAATACGACTGCGCTTCTTAACGCAACACGTTTCGTCAAAATGTACTTCTAAACTTTAAATCGACTACGCATGTACACAAAATGCAAGAACTGCAGCACGTTAGCAGTTTTATCTCTAGATGGCGCTGAACTCAAGTCAAAAGCGATCCTCTGTCCCGGATCTCTGAGTGCATCTGTTTGTCTGTCTGTCATCATTAACATTAACTAAAAGGTCAACAAGCTGAAAAAGACTATCTTATGGCAGAGTAGATTTTCTCTCTTTTTCTTTCTCTTGGTGATCGAAGCACAACTATTTGACTATCTTTATCTCATGGAAAGTGTTAGGAGTCCAGAGTTGGTCCCAGCGTATTTAGCTCCTCTCATTTCTGCCAGGTTTTGGTAGTTTGGCAGTGGACGCTGAACTTGACCCGTCTTTGAACCAGTCCAAATGGAGGGGAATGGCTTTCCCTTATCCAAATACACGCTCACACATGTTCCACGGCCCTACAAATGCTATTAATACACCTGTCTGGTGACTGCAGCAGAGAGACAATGAGTGCTGGGACAGATATGGCCAAAGACAGGGCTGCACAGCTTTTATTACTCATTTTTGAAGGAGTTTTCCTGTGTTTGTTTGCACACGCGTCGGTCATTGTTTTGTTTTCCGGAGCCAAAGCCTTGAACGCTCATCCATTCACCCCAAATCAAACTCAGAGACGCCTCATCTGTTTTTTTTCCACTACATGAACTCGCAGAAGAGCATGACACAGTGGGAGAGATGATGCTGTGGAAGCAAACCATCTGGCACATCTCAAAATGACTTTTAAAGTGAATATAGGTGTGCAGATAGGCATCTGTGGGTTGTGCAGCAATGCAAATGCTGTGGAATAATACAGTGAGCATCTCAAATGGCTTCAGTTGCAGATCTGTTCTACGTGTGTGTGTGTGTGTGTGTGTGTGTGCTGGTGGGGGCAAACAGAGGGGTGGGGTTAGCATTTCAAGACAAGGAGAGGGACAGTGTGATTGACAGGTGACCTCACAAGGACGCTGTATAAAAGGTGAAAGTGGGGAATCTGAGCTCATTTGGGGAGTTTTCCAAACCTTCATCCAGTCACACGCTCTTCAGAGAGGACGCTGATATCGGTAAGGAGTTTGACTGGACTTTCTAAAGCTTTGTGCAAAAGTTAAGATGTTAATTATTCCCAGCAGACTGCATCTGTCATTCCTGGGGGTTATTTTAATACTTAAAATGTTTTTTTTTATTTTATTTAGGAATTCTACCCGGAATGTTTTGACCATTTTAAATAAACATAACACTACTTTTATTCTTTTGCAGCAGAAATTATACAAGAAGGGAAAACTAGTACATTTATATATTTAAAATCATCCATAAAAGTTAAATGGTAGTTTATTTAAATATAATTTGCAGCCAAATTCATTTAGAATTTGAAAGCTGAAGTTAAACTCAAAAGTAATTCGTTTTTTTAACGAAGGGAAAAAGTAAGGAAAACATGCACAACAAGAAAGAAGTTTGGTGAAAATAAACTAGTATATTTAAAAAGTTAAAATGAAACTTAAAAGTGAAATCTTTATTTATTAAGAGACTGTAAAATGGTAAAACAAGACTTCTAATTAATATAAAAATAGCAGAATTTGTTAAGCGAAAACTAGTAAAAAAAAATTCAATGTTAAAGATTTTTTACAGAGGAAAAAAAACAAAAACATACAAATTATATTTCAATGTCGGTTTTGTTTTACAGAGGAAAAAACAAGTCCAAATTGAATTTTTTTTGAGAAATAAAAACTAATAGAAAAGGTCATGGAAAAACCCCAGCTGAAGGTAAAATAGGCTTGAGTAAACTGCAGATCTGTTGGTCTGTAGACGAGCGGTGTGTGGCGCAGGACTAGACGAGATCTACAGAGTCCTCAAGGTCACTCACGTTCCAGATCACTGGAGCCTCAAACTGAACCGACTCCAGTCGCCTCAAACTACACGCTGCACTTTACTGCAGCCGTTATTAATGTTAATAACTACCATAGATGCTACATTATTTTGATTAATGCAACTAATCAGCCAAGCGAAGTGCAAACAAACACTAAAAATAATCTATCCTATGATCTAGTTATTGGACAAATGGTACTAATGTAGCTCATTTATAAGTTCTTTAGAGGTCAAATGTCGAGGTCAGTCATCCATCTAAAAACATATATACTCATTCTCACACCGCTCGTTTAATGTGTGCAAACGAGAGCACAGTAAACACTGTAAGCCCATAGGCTCTCCTGCCTGACATAAGTTCAGGAGGTCATAGTTTTAAAGAAGCTTTAGAGCTGAAAGTGGCTTGATACGGGTCATGAGTGAAGCGGAGGCCATGTGATAGGCACAGACTGAAACACGTAGCACATAAACGCCTTGTTTAAGAATGCAAATGTGATTCCCAACAGCTGAAATGTTGGCTGGAGAGTACTGGCTGGTTATTAGAGACAGGTATGTTTTCTCCCGCAGACGATGGCTGATCACGAACTGGTTCTGAAATGCTGGGGGAGCGTCGAGGCCGACTTCGAGGGCACCGGAGGAGAAGTTCTGACCCGGTCAGTCACGACACCGTCCTGATTAACATCTCTGTGGTCTTCTGAGAGCTGCCTGATGATTTCTGTCTCTTCAGTCTGTTTAAGCAGCATCCCGAGACTCAGAAGCTGTTCCCGAAGTTCGTGGGCATCGCTCCGTCTGATCTGGCGGGGAACGCTGCGGTGAACGCCCACGGAGCGACCGTGCTGAAGAAGCTGGGCGAGCTGCTGAAGGCCAGAGGAGATCACGCTGCCATCCTCAAACCGCTGGCCACCACTCACGCCAACAAGCACAAGATCGGCCTCAACAACTTCAGGGTAACACGGCACACTTTCAGTCCAGTCTGACCTTCACGCCTGACTTTCAAAACCTAGTGAACGGACTCACTGACTACACAGACAGCACCTCATAAGAGACTGATTTTAATTGATGCACATTATATATACACACAATTTATAATTAAATAAAATATTAAAACGGTGCTAGAAAATGTAAAACTAGTAAAAAGATCATATACATGCGCACACACACATAAATGTGTATGTTTGTGTATATATGGGTATATATATATATATATATATATTTATGAAATGAAATAGCATAACATTTTTGCTTATATATTTTGTTTAATTTTAATTTAAGTGCATAGTTTGTTGCAAAAAAGACCATTTAAACTTCACAAAAGTAAAACATTCTTACTGTAACTCCTCTCATAAGTGACTGATTTTGAATGTGTTATACATTTTAATAATAAAATATTTGTTTAAATCATAAAATGGAATATAAGTAAAAAAAGAAAATGTTATATATACAAATATATACATATATATATACATATATGTTTGTATGTTTATATATATATATATATATATATATATATATATATATATATATATATATATATATGTATATATATATATTATATATGCTTAAGTTAAATTTCACTGAAAATAGTTATATTTCATTATAGGGAAATGTTGTGCATTATTTCTATAAAAAATAAGAGTATAAGAATTAAGGCAGTAGTTTCCACAGTTGACAGCACGTAACCAAGCTAACAACAGGATTCTAAAAATACGCTGCACGCATCAGTTTTGGATGAAATCCATGCTGTCTAAGTTGTTGCCACTAGAGGAAACTCATTAGTTTTGAGACGGAGTGTTGAAATCTCTCTCTTCCTTCCATTCGCACGGAGACAGACTCCACGAAGCCTGTTCTCAGAAAACAGCCAGTCCTGTCTGTTAGTGTGTCCCAAAAACGCAGACTTATGCGCTATTCTGTGTTTTGTAGTATACAGTGTGAGTAGTGTTCACACTGACAAATTCCAAAAGAACAAAGTCCACTTTCAATGGCCAAGTAGTGATACACTTCAATAACCTCCCACCCAAAAAAAGTAAAAATAAAAATAAGTGGGATGTTGGACACTAAATCAGATTGTCTTACTATCAGGAGATGAGAGGTTCTCTATCAGGCTTCTTACTATTGGAGAAAGTGTAATGGTAACTCGGATGACGTGTGCCTTAATAACCACTATACACAATATCACATTAGAGCTTTGAGGTTATTGAATTTCAGTCAGAGTTGTTTGTACAACACTCAATCGCCGTTCACGGATCCCATAGGAATGAATGAGAAATGAACTCAATCCCACCTGTCGCAAAAAGGGGAGGGGCTAACAGATTCTAATTATTAATGACAAAATAAACTTATAAAATGTTCACTACATGGTAATGTGTGTGTGCAGCTGATCACGGAGGTGCTGGTGAAGGTGATGGCGGAGAAGGCGGGGCTGGACGCCGCTGGACAGAGCGCGCTCAGGAAAGTCATGGACGTCGTGATCGGAGACATCGACGTTTACTACAAGGAGTTCGGATTCGCCGGTTAAACGACACGCTGAGCGTCACGAACGCAGCGGCATCACAGAAAAAAAACGCTCGTCTTGTTCATGCATTAGTCAGCAGAAATTACTGTGCAGCTAATATGATTAGAAACTATCTGCAGAGAACAAATCATGTCTAAAATCCAAATAAACGTACAACTGTCTGTATAGGTGTTAGTCAGGACAGCGCTATGTTTCATTTCTACAGGAATGAATACGAGGCTGGAGCTGAAGTGACGTTAATTACAGCGCGGTCACTGGACGACACACTGATTGTTCAGCTGACCACACTCAGTACAACTTTGTCTAGACAAAAACTCAAAAAGAAAGTTGATGAAAGCCTCGTTTCATCTGCGTTAGATCCAAGATGGCGCCTGACCTGATTAATGTAAACGTGCCTTAGAACGAGCAGAGCCAATCACGTCAGGTGTCGAGTGTCAGCTGATCTGATGACGTCATGGCGGTGACTGTTAGGGTCTCAGGAGGAGCCTCAGATTTGGACTAAACTTCATCTGAACTGCACTCGAGTGATTGCACATGAATAAAATGAGTTCAATTTGGGAGAAAAAAAATGACGATTAAAATTGTTTAATTCTAATGACGCCTCTATTATCTTGAAAAAGGCCTTAGATATTTGTTTCTCTACAGCTGCTGTCTCTTACAATTATTAACCTGCATTATAAATCATTTGCTTTGCTTTTGATTAGCAACACTTATTAATAAACATCGCTTTTAATTGCTGAAAAACTGTGTTGTGTCTTTATTTGTCGTTCCTGCAGTGAAAACTTCACCATTGCCACTCACTATTTGTTGAATTATTATAAACAGACACAAAAATAATACAATAAACTATTTTATATATATTAGATTAGATTAGATTCAACTTTATTGTCATTATGCAGAGTACAAGTTCAGAGCTAATAAAATGCAGTTAGCATCTAACCAGAAGTGCAAGAATATAGTGTTTTATTTACATAAAAGTGCAGAGTAAGTAAAGCTATGATATACAGAATGTACAGTGGAGTTGCTATATACAGTATTGAGCAGAGTATATACAGAATATAAATATGAATGCAATGTAGGGATCGTATGTACATTATGAACAGAATTGTTTTATATATATATATATATATATATATATATATATATATAAATACACACACACAGGGTAGATTATTTACTAATCTGATATTGATTCAAAATTACATGACAACAATTGTAATTAGTGATGTAATCCATTATAATACAGATTTTAGATAATGTAATCAGACTACTTTTAGATGACTTTTGTCCTCACTTGTTCATCACATTGATGATAATTTTGTACCACATTGATATAAAAATACAAAGATATATTCCATTCATTGTTATTAACAACATGTTAACACATAAGTGCATTAAACATTACATCAAGGTTTTCCTGAATTAGGTTTGTGAAGAAACTGTAGAGGGTTTATGAATTTAATGAGAATATAATAATGAATGAAAAAAACGTTAAACGTAATATCGTATTTGTTTAGCTTCATGTCATGTGGCTATAACCAACATCAGAGGACTGTGAACATGCAAATGTGATGTTTATCAAATTATTTATCTTAAACTATCTCAGGGGTAAAAATATATTAGGTAAAAGCAGATCAGATGATAAAAAAAAGTTTGTGAATTTAACGTGTTTGAAAGACAAAGGTTGAACAACCGACCGAGAGACAACGGACTTAAAACACTTCTCAAACCTGAACTGATTCAGCACCTGAAGACTTCACGTGTATGTAAGCGGCAGGCAATTTCAGAAAAGAAACATTTAAAAGACAAAAAAGTGGAATTAGGGAAAATCAATATTATTATGAATAATGTATTGCTCGTGTGTGAATAATAGGTGATCATGTAGTCAATATAAAAGTTACTGCAGTCTGATTACAAGTACTTTAATCTAATCACAAGTGCATAAAGATTACAGGTTATCAATAACTGCACCGCTCTGTAAATATACACACACACACACAAACACACAAGTTTTCAGCTCATAAGGACCTGAAGGATCACAGCTGCATGTGTTTACGGTCTGTTTGGCAAGTGCTTTATTCTAAGCTGCTGTGTAATCACATGCTAAAGTCATCTGGTCTGATCTGGGGCTGGAATGAGCTTTATTTATGACATTGTGACCCTTACTCTTTGCTAAACCTCGACCTCTTGTTTACGTTCTTCCGCTGGCCGGTGTTTCTCTGAAATCTTTGTCCTCAGAAAAACTGCGGGCTGATCTGCAGCCGTGCACAGACGCACATGCTCGAGGTCAAACGCTCTCGCGCTTTTCCATCCCTCACAAATCTCATTCCAGGACGTCTGTGGACGTGACTGGAGCCACAGAGGTTTCCTGCTCCGCAACCGCCATTCGCTTTTACTTTACAGTTGTGTTAAGAGATGTCATGAGCATGTGTTCAATTGTCCCGGGGGGGTGTCTCTTTGTCCCACCAGACAACAGTAACTCTCTCTCTCTTTCTCTGTCGGTCTCTGTCTTCCTTTATTTGTCACGTAGTCGAGTGTTTGGAGACCTGACCTCATATCCGAAAGCTGCACATGATATCACACACATGAGATAGCTGACATATAAAGCATATCAGCCTGAGCTCCAATATCCCTGTTCCTCCTAGAAAGCAACCAGATTGAAAGAAGAGTGACTGGAGACTTGATTTTTTTTACTTTGATTATTTGGAGCAATGGGAGTCTGTGGAAACATTTGTTTCACATAAACAAACTTTTGCAGTGACTGGGTCTGTGGAAATATCTTTCAAAATGTTTACTTTTTTTCTAAATAAATAATTGGATTGATTGGGTCTGTGGAAATATTTGTAAAAAAAAATAACATTTGTTGAAAAAATAAATAAAAATTATATATAAAAAAAGAAAACGTTTCTTAATATAAAAATACATGGTACATTAAACTAAAAACGGATTCAAATGATTAAATAGAAATAGAAGCAGATTAAGATAAATTAAAAATGAGATTAAAACAAATAAGTAAAATTTGATTGTAATAAAAGATTTAAAAAAATAAAGACAAGTAGATTAAAAATTTAAATCAGTTATTAAACAAACAATAACAATTGAATACATTTAAAAAAGTACTAGCAAATAATATTTTATACATATTCCTACTATATTTTCTTCCTGTGTCATTTGGGATTTTATTATCAAAATCTATAGCAGCATTTTAAATTGTAGGAGAGGGATGACGAGGATCTTCTGGTTGAGTTTTTCTATCGAAAGAAATTGTAAGAGAAGCTTCAAAGTCAATAATCAAAGTCTCTGGAGCAATAGAAGAGGGACTTCTGTGCACCGAGGCTTTCCTCTGAGCTCTCGAATCAAGCGCTGGTTTGATCGCTTCTCCTCTCAATACCAGCATTGTTCTGCTGAAAGGGAGCATCTGGTTTCTGAGCACTTTCTAAACATCTCCTGACTGAATGAGTGTGTGTTTGTTTGTAAGGAAGCTCAGAGTCATCCTGCATTATCTTCTGTGAGAGGAAGAGGCAGGGCAGGAAAGCTGAGATATCTGGAGCTCTCCAGAGTCCGTCAGAAACACACACACACACACACACACACAATGATGCTTGTCACTATCATGCAGGCATTTGATGATAATCAGTCAAAATGTGATGATAATCACGTACTCTCAAAACACAGAAATTAATAATAAATATGCATTGCTAATCATGCAAATCTCACCGTTACAGCACTGGAGCGCTGCTGGGAGCGAGCCAGGGGTTTGCTAAGCAGTGTCAAGTGCTCTAATAGGGTTTTAGCATATTGTTGAGCAGTTAGTCGGTTTCTTTTTTTCAAGGGTTATGCTTATCAATGCTATAGCATCGATAAGATGATGCTAGGTTTTCTGATTTGTTTTTAACATGTTTCTACATGCTTTCTAGAGGTTTATGGTTTTTAGAGCATTCCTGTGCAGTTGCCAGGTGTTTTAAGAGTTTCTTACATGATTGCAAGGGTGTTTCTATGTAGTTGCCAGGAGTTTTAAGTTGTTTTTGCCATGTTTCTACATGCTTGCTAGAGTTTTCTTGTTGCGAGGGTGTTGCTATGCGGTAGTCACACAGCAAAATCTCCAGTGTTAATTTAACACTCTGAGTGTGGACTCATATAAACACTGAAGCAGAGTTAAAGTTAACGAGATAATTAAGAAGTTAATTGAGTTATGATTGAGCATTATTGAAGACACCTGATGTTAACAAGCAGAATCAACAAACGAGAAAATCACAATTTGTGTGTGACCATTATAGTGGTCAGTGTTTGCTTTAGTTGGGATCTTGACCCTTCAGTTGTTAACTTTAGATTTTGTTGGCCGTGGTAACTGAGTTATAACATACAGGAGGACCAGAGCAAACGTTTTTTTTAACACATTGCTATGCATTTTCTGGATGTTTTCTAGAGCGTTGTCTTGCAGGTCAGTTTCTAGAGTCGGTGTACCTGGACTCTCGACATTTTGGACACAGAAACTTGTGCAATGCTTTTGACAATGTACATTGTATTGGAGCAGCTTTACCCAAAAACGAACTTTCCTGAACCAAGACATGTGATTTAAGATCACACTTAACTGGAAAGCGTTGATTCTGATCAGTAACTGTGTGCATTGCCAGTAGTGATGCTTCACTTAACAAACCCACACTTCACCTGGACATAAATAAGGCCAGGAATGTGTGTGAAAGTGGTACGTGCAGGTAGAAACGCATCTACTGCCATCCAGCTCTGCCAGTCTCCCAGCACACACACACACACACTGCATTATTCAGTAACCGAATGTGGAGTGGGACAAAGGCATTGCTCTGGAGGGACGGCTGCACTGTAGATGTGTTTGTGAAGGACTCTAATGGACGCCAGCAGAGCAGATCATGGAACGAATCACACAGAGCCACTGAGAATGACCCGAGTCTGAGACCTCATGAGAATAACAGGCTATAATTAGCTACTTTAATGACTTTTATAGTTAAGGCCAAAAACAGAACATCAATCCCAGAGCGTGTAGGTTCAAGCCCAACTCATGAGCGCCATCAGATGTGTGCATTACAAGAACAATAAAAAGATACTCTAAAATTAGACCTCGATGGCCTATTCGTGACAGTGGAGGCACTCTGTGTGTCTGTGGGGTGAGAGGATATCTGGACCGTGACCCCGGGTGTGAAGTGGTCAGTGGAGAGATTGTTGAATGAGGTCAGTCACGAGGGAGCCAACGGAAAGGTTGGGCGAGCGAGAGAGAGAGAGAGAGCACAGGTAAGATGCCAGAAAGCCTTTTTGCCATTTCTTCGCAAAGAACGTCCGTTATTCAGGACTCGGGTTACCGATAGGATTGGTTTGCAACAGGTGAGGTTGTCATAGAAACCCCAAAAGATTCGAGGGAGAATGAGAGGATTCTGGGATGAGGTTACTGTAGTGCACCAAACACAGAAGGGAACTAAAACCAGAAACAAACAGCAACTATATAAATACTGACAAACTTATATTGTCAAAGAAATATTTACCCTTATTAACATGATAAAATAACTAAAACTGAAATAAAACTGAATAAAAACTAATGTACACATTACAAAACTAAAACTAATAAAATGATTTAAACAACAAAACGACTAAAATCTAAAATGAAGAACAAAACAGAAAAAACGAATTCAAACTATTAATAGAAACTATAATATTATCTAAAAGAACACTCGAGTAGACATTTAATCTCAATAATACATTTTGTTTTGAGCCATCAAATGCTCCAAGACACATATAATAGTAAATATGTTTTTACTCCAATAATTATTGGGTTTTAAGATATTTTAGGGCAAGAACAGTAATGATTTATAGGTTCAGTACCAGGACTTATTTACTCATTCTTTTATTAATTTTATAACAGTAGTTAGGCATTTAAAACTGGGAAAACAATAATAATATTTGTAAGCTCACAAAGTACATCCAAACTTTTTACTAGTATTGTAGTAAATATATGAAATGAAAAACCAACTTAAATTGCCTAGAAGCAGTACAGTAATCTGGTTAAAATGCGCTTCTTTTATTTATAAATATGGTAACAGGATAATTACTCGGGGAGTATGTTAGGAGCGATTCCTTCGCTACACAAGGGCTCTCTCTGCTGGTCTGATGTGTTTATCCATTACAAGAGCTGGATGTGAACAGGCCCAGGGCACGGTCAGTCTCACAGACAGCGGCACCCACCTGAACTAATCTGCAGCCCACAGTGATTCTCTGCAGCTTGGGCTTCCTGTGCAGAAGTTCAAACTAATGAATCGAGTCTTAATCTGGTTATTCATTGATCATACTGGAGGTCAGTCCTCTTCGAGGTCAGAGGTCACCGAGCAGCGGGTCAGAGAGGACAGATAGAGGGCGGTGGTTGCTATGGGAGACATTCCCGCCGACACCTTCAAGATGTTGAGGAGCCGCACAGCTGCTGCGTTCACGCCATCTACCGTCTGAGACAGAGAGAGAGAGAGAGAGAGACAGAGAGAGAGAGAGACAGAGAGAGAGAGAGAGAGAGAGAGAGAGAGAGAGAGAGAGAGAGAGAGAGAGAGAGACAGAGAGACAGAGAGAGAGACAGAGAGAGAGAGAAACACACGTCTGCTTGAGGTGACGGTAGTGTGTGTGGTGTGTGTGTATGTGTGTGTGTGTGTTTACCCTGTGCTCGGCGCAGAGGACGGGACTCTGATGTGAAGCAGCCAGTTTTCTTACGCTGACCAAACGCTCCTGAGTGTGAGAGCCACAGCGAGCTGCAGACACACACGTAAAACACACTGACCTCACACACACTTCTGACAATCATTGACAGACCGAGCGTTCAGAAACCAGGGTAAACGTCTGGGGTCAGGAAGATGTGTTTAGAATTAAAGTTTAGGTTTAAAATAAAACGCTTTTATTATTATTTGATGCTGAAAATCAAGCTTTGATTACAGGAATAAATTATATATCACTATATATTAACATAGAAATGAGTGACTTTAAATAGTAATAATTTCACAGTTTATACTGTATTTTTAATAAAAAAATAAATGCAGCTCTGGGGAGCAGAAAATACTTTTGTAAACATTAAATCTTACTGAGCCCAGACTTTTAAAGGGAACTATGTATTTAAGTACATGATCAGAAAAAGAAGGCGCTTGACCTTCAGAGACTGTTGCTCATCCATATTGACGTCAACCCAAATAACATATGAACCATTTAGCTACATTGTTACCCAAATGGGACCCTGAGTTGTGTGCAGAGGTGGATAGTCCAGGGGTCAGAAAGTAAAAGTCCTGCCATATGTTTATTCCACCCATGAACCCAGCAGCTGATTTCACCAGAGGAGGAATCAAGTCATTCCTTTCAAGTCACAAACAAGTCTCAAGTTAAATCCCAAGTCCTCAAAGAGTTAAAGTCAATGAGATAATTAAGTGACTAATTAAATGATAATTCTGCATTAGTGATGAACACCTGCTGTTAACAATCAACATCACTGAAGAAAAGAGAAACACAAGAACTACAATTGACTTTAAGCACAGCCTTGGATGAAATCAACTGGAAGAAAAAAAGAAAAAAAAAAAAAACTTCCACCATCATGGAGATCAGTGTTTGCTTTAGTTGGGCTCTTGACCCTTTTAATAATTCAAAGTAATTTGCTTTTAAACACTTGCAGTTGTGTTACGTAGTAAACATTAACACATTGCTGAATTAAAAGCTTGAAGTAGAAAATTTAATTGCCCTTTTTTCATCTAAAACATTTTAATTAACTTCATGAAGGTGTCTCTCTTTGGTTTGTTAAATTATGTTCAGCAATTACTGAACTACAAAAAAAAGTCCTATTAAACAAATATTATTGTAATGCTTAAATATTGGGGGAAAAAAATTTTACAGGCTCGGGATTTTAGACATGATCACTTATCATATGATCCTCAACAGTGGTGACAATAATTATTCATGCTACAGTGCATGATGGGAGTTTTTACTATGGTGTTACCCAGCATGCACTTCAGCTTGAAGCGTTTTGTTGATTGTCACCATTGTTGAGATTCATATGCTGGGTCATGATGTCTGTGCGTCTTATTAGGAAAAGATTTCAAAAATGTATATTTATTACATACATCAGGAAATGTATTCGTCATAGTGATTAAACCAACGGTTCCACAAGGTAGGTTATTTAAAAACTGAACATTTGTTAATAATAAATACATAAATTTTGTTTTGAAAATAAACAGGCTGATGCCTAATAATTACTTCATCATGTAAAACCAGATAGTAACGGTTTTCTGCACAGCACTGATATCACTGCTTTATAACAGCACATGTACTTTTACAGAGAAATATCTAACATAAGAAACCAAAGGTCAAGAGCCCAACTGAAGCAAACACTGATCTCCATGATGGTGGCATAATTTTAACCAATAAAACATCATCATCTGATCCTCTGTAACGCACAATAACAGCAGGTGTTCATCACCAATGCACAATCATCATTTAATTAGTCTCTTAATTATCTCATTGACTTTAACTCTTTGAGGACTTGGGATTTGAGTTGAGACTAGTTTGTGACTTGGAAGGAATGACTTGTTTCCTCCTCTGGTGAAATCAGCTGCTGGGTTCATGGGTGGAGCAAAAATGTGGCAGGACTTTTACTTTCTGACCCCTGGAGTATCCACCTCTGGTTGTGTGAGGTCATGAACTACACAAATAAAAAATATAAAAAGCAACCCATTTCATCTTTTTTGAGTGCAGTGTTGGAGTAACTACACTTTCTATCTGGGTTTATGTATGCTTTATGTTTTAAGATGAACTGTTTTTCCAAGGCACTGTTAGATACCAGTGCTTCCTGTTATGATTTTAAGCTGAGCTTTAAAATTGAATTATTATAATCTTAATTCAAGTGATGAAGGCTTTTGAAAGTCTGACAGTAGTGTTCAGTACTGTAAGGTTAAACCTGCCTGCTTTAAATGTCTGAAAATGAATAATAGTTGAAAACATTCGTTAGAAATTTAGAAAAGTAATCAAATGTAATCACTTACTTTATATTAAAGTATCTGAAATAGTTAAACTACTTAATACATTTTAAATAGAGTATCCTATTACATTTCCAAAAGTAACCTACCCAACACTGAGTGTATGTGACTAGAAATGCATTTTCACAAATACTTTGCATTGTTTTTTTTGTGGAAAACTGTAAAGGGACAAAAATGAGTGTGCGCACATTTACAACTGTTCTCAACTCACCATCAGTGACCAAGAAACACACTTTCCCCAGGAAGCAGTCAGAGTGCAGATGAGCGAGAGAGCTTTCCACTGACTGCAGACTGAGAGAGAGAGAGAGAGAGAGAGAGAGAGAGAGAGAGATTTGGTGGTGTAGGGGGTAAAGTTTTTGACATTATAAAATCAATGTATTAAAACAACAAATGTGCAATCCAAATTGGCAACAAACATACAGAAGTCTTCACCAGAAAAGAGTTCAGCAGGGCTGTAGCCTGAGTCCAATGCTGTTCAACATTTACATCAGTGAATTAGCGGTGCAGTTGTCTCTAACAACTACCAAACACAAGACAAGAACATCAAGCTTTTGCTGTAGGCAGATGATCTGGTGCTGTGGTCATCCACTACAACAGCAGCACCTGGACCTGCTGGACAACTACTACCAGAACTGGGCCCTGGCAGTAAACCTCAACAAGACCAACATTATGGTCTTTCAGATGTCAGGAACACAGACACCAGTTCAGTCTAGGCAGCACCGCTCTAGAACACACGATGCAGTACACTTACCTCGGCCTGACCCTCACCGCATCGGGGAGTTTCAGTTCGGCAGTGAATTCTCTCAGAGATAAAGCTCGAAGAGCTCTATATGCAATCAAGAATAAATTCCAAAATATTGAAATACCGATTCCAATTTGGTGTAAAATCTTTGATAGTGTGATTCAGCCCATAGCGCTGTATGGAAGTGAGGTTTGGGGTCCACTCAGTGATCAGAGCTACACTAGATGGGACAGACATCCAACAGAAGCCCTACACACAGAATTCTGCAAAATGATTCTAAAATTACAAAGAAGAACACCCAATAACACATGTGGGGCAGAATTAGGCAGATTCCCATTGATTATCAATATGCATAAAAGATCCCTCAAATTCTGGATGAAAAGTGTCCACTCAGTCAGCTAGTTCTGAGACTTACTAACCTGACTAACTCTACTAACACTTACCAGTCTCAGACCAGCACTGCTTTTCACCCAAACATCAGAACCAATCAGATTATCAAACAATCTAAAAATACATATCTGGAACATTGGGATCAAGAAACTAAAACACACAGTAAATTACAATTCTATCAAACTCTAAAATAATTTAAAATCTAAAAAATTTTTTTCTTTCATTTAAAATCTGTCCTTTCAGACAGGAGAAATCGAGACAGAGATGCACTTCCTCCTACACTGTCAGAAATACATATCCATAAGAGACCTCTACTTCAACAAAATCACCAACTTACTAAAGAACTTTAGAGCCATTAGTGAAACAGAACAAATAAAGATACTATTAGGAGAGGGACAGACAGCTTTGGCAATATTGTATAATTTACATTCATGCCAATAAAGCAATTTTAAATTGAACTGAGAGAGAAATAGAGATGAGGGTCTGCCCACTCCCAGTCAGTGCTGTGATAAAGAGATGAGTTTACCTGCGCTCTGACAGCAGATTCACCACAAACACGATTAAATCAATGCGAGGACGAGTCTCCTTGTTCTCGACGGGCAGAGGGAGCTTTCGGGCCAGACGCCTGGAAAACATCACGAACATTTAATACATGAGATACATAATATCACATCATATCCGCACACATGATAATAATAACTGTAGACACTCACACATTGACGTTGAAATCTTTCTTATATTGCACCAAGGCGTTGGCTAGTTTGGACTGCAGCTCTTCCTCGTTTTCCACCAACTGTTAAGATAAATATAAAA
Organism: Carassius auratus; assembly: GCF_003368295.1. NCBI lineage: Eukaryota > Metazoa > Chordata > Actinopteri > Cypriniformes > Cyprinidae > Carassius > Carassius auratus. The sequence continues at coordinate 247,689 of NW_020524398.1, forward strand.
CATTAAAAGAGTTGTATTGTTCAACGAGCTTCATCAACAGTATCGGAGAGATGAGCTGAGGCGCGTTACTCACGAGCACCGTCGCAGTGTTCAGCTCCGGGACTTTACTGAACGGAGTCAGGAGCGCCATGATGAGCGGTATCAGAAATAAGTCGAGTTTTACTGATTTCTTTGTGTGCTTATCGGAAAGAAGAAAAACCCCAGCGAAAACTCGCGATTAGCGCGACGGTTCCTCCTCGCGCTTATTTTCAAAGTTCACGCGCGTGACGTCACACAGCGCGACCTGACGTAGAGCGCGCGCTGCTGCCCTCGCGCGTTCACGAACAGCCTTTCATTCGTGATTAAACTTTATATTTGACTTTTTCTTCTTCTTGGAACATGCATCTTAAAACGTAAGAAACATCATGTATTTCATTGAAGATAATATATATAAATAAATAAAAATTGAACAATTATAACATGCACGTTTCCAATGATATTAAATTGATCTTTTGATGAGAAATATGGAATTTTATACATTATCTCTCTATATAAAAAGTATTGAACTGGTTTACTCTGATTGAAGTTAGCACCATATCAGTTACTGAGAATATGGACTCCTGCAATTAAACTGCTTTTTCTGTCACATCTTACCCTCAAGTTTGTGTAACCTAATGTATTTAGTTCAATTCAGTGACGTTAAAGTACATTTTGGGCTTCAGTAAATAAGTTGAATAACATTTTATGGGTAAATATTGTAAGTGTAGGTGTTCTTCTGACACTTTAACAGTTTTGTTTTATTGTAAACACTTGTATTTCCATGCAGATATGCAAACAAAGCATTATTCACATTTATCTCGGCAGAAGCAGAAATTTATTCAAACCAGCTTTCTTGAAGACAAAAAGCCTGACACACTTTAAACAACGAAAGCAAGAGATTTATTATTTCATAGCATTAGCATAATGACAACCTCAACGCAGCAAAATCAAACTGTGAGAAACAGGGGCTAGAGAAACTCACACACATCATGGTACCATGAGAAATAATGTAATGTAAGCCGAGCTACAAACCTGTGCAGATGTGTGTGAGAAGAAAAAAAAAAACTGGTTTGGTTTTTGCAGAAAAAAAAAAAAAATCAATCACATTGTAATCCAGGATAACTGCTCAGTCCAGATCTTAGTTTATACTTGTATCCAATGAAAAAACATGAGAAAATAATTATCCACATCAAAATAGCCATTTTAAGGAGTTTTAATTATGAAAAAAGGAACAAAAATAATAAAAAATAAACAGAGTAGCCAGTTTAAAAAGATGAAAACGACTTTTTATATCTCCGCAGGTTCTCCTTCATCCACCTCTCCTTATTTCACAACATAAAAAAACTAACTTCTAAATGCACTCTTTCCCTTTACAGCACTTCTGTCAAATGTTCTTTTGGTTTGCGGACTAGTTTGGCTCAACTAGATCAGAGTATGAAACTCTTGCTGTCTGAGGCTTCATCTGGATCTCAAATAAAGATGCTGGTCTCTCTCTCTCTCACACACACACACACACACACACACACACACTCTCTCTCTCTCTCTCTCTGTAGCTGCTGAGCTTCTACTGATGTGTGTGTGACCGGACAGAAAGCTGGTCCAGTTGTTGTCTGATCAGTGCAGGGATCGGAGGCTACAGTGTGTAAAGTATCTGGATCTCTTCCTCTAGATCTCTCCGGACTCTCTCTCCTCGGAGCTGGAGCGCTGATCTCTCTCCAGCGACACGGATCTCTCCCGCTCTTTCATTCGGCTCATGTCTGGAGAGATGGGGGATCTCTCTCTCTCCATGTCTCTTCCTCCATTGTCCCACCATCTCTCGTCCGCTGCGTTCTCCCGCCATCTCTCCTGAGACAGATTCGGCTCCGGATCTCTGGTGTGTGAAGACCTGCAGACACAAGCGTCAGGATATGAGTGTCTGAGTGAGTGTGACAGACAAGAACGGGAATATACAGATTTATTAAATATTCATTTATTTTAACTTTAACTTGAAATGTTGTTATATTAACAGAAGTATTTAATTCAATATTTGCACATTTCTGGTACCTCTTTCTTTTGCTCCTGTGTGAGTGGGAGCGAGAGCGATGGCGATCTTTGTGTCTGTGCTTCCTCTCTCGGTCTCGTTCCCTCTCTCCCTCCTCATGGTGTCGACGAGAGCGATGGGAGGACGAGCTTCCTCCTTCCCTGAGGAGCACACACAGATATCATTTCATCACAGTACACCCTTTGATTACTGACACGGATGTTATTCGACAGGAAGCTGATCCTCACCGATATCGCTCAGCACTTCTGGATCTGGACCTGAGATCAGCAGGATAAAGAGAAACTTCATCATGATCAAACACTTGGGCATTTCGGTGTTACCACAGATATATTATATAGCTTGTTTTGTTTAACAATTTGCATGTCAACTCTTCAAAAAATTCACAAGGGTCTCTTTGTGAAATGTTATTCCATGTGTAACTGCTGATTTACTCGGCTACATCACCAAACTAAGTAGCAAAAACACATTCATACACACACACGCACACACGCACACACACTGCAGAGCTGCTTTATAGTTTGACAACTTCATTGCCTTGACTATTAGAGCTCCGCTGATTTGAAGGAAAGTAAAAAAATTTTTTTATTATTTATTATTCTTCCTTTATTTAACCAGGGGAAATCATATTGAGACGATAGTCTCTTTTTCAAATGGTCCCTGGTCAAGAAAGGCAGCACTTAAAAATTTAAAAAAGAAGAAAATAAAATAAAAAATGAACATGGAGAGACATTCCCAGCTATAATATCACGGCCTGATTATGATGCACACATCTGGGTGAATGAAATGAAACGGACCTCCTGCGTTCTCTCTCTCGTTCCCTCTCTCTCTCTCGCTCCCGTTCTCTCTCTCGTTCTCTCTCTCTCTCCCGTTCTCTCTCTCTCTCGCGCTCCCTCTCTCTCTCCAGCTCCCACTCTCGGGCTCGCTCCTCCTCTCGGTCGCGCTCCTCTCTTCTCCTCGTGCGCATGCGCTCCTGTTTCTCCGTCACAGCCGTCTGTAAATCACAGAGGAGATCGTTGATGAAGAGCTGCGTGACACCAGCCTCCACTGAGCTGTGAGTCGTCCTCGTACCCGCAGTTTTTCTAGTTTTTCCCGGATTTCGATGAAACCCAGATGAAGTTTCCCTCCAAAGTGGTCGGCGAGGCGGCGGTCGTTATCGTGGAGGCCGAGGTAAGCGGAGCAAACCTCACACACACGCAGCTTCTGCTGCTGGAAGCTGGAGGCCGGCATGGAGTTACGGTAGATGTCCTAAACACAACGACAGAATTAACTGCCAATATAATAACACATCTAATTGATTATTTAAGAAAATCAAAAATGAAATGCTGCACATGGAATACCTAACATACAGTTTATAAAACAGAAGCCACATCTGGAATATGTTTTTGGACCTACTATGAGCCCTTTAACTTAATATCCACTCTTATCACACTGACCTCTCATGTGCTATCATTTGACTTCAGTTCACACAGATTGGATTTGACGATCTATGTTTTCATATCTGTATACTCTGATGCTATTTAATGTAGATGTTTTTGTATTGTTAGCGTAAACCAATAAATAAATAAAAAAAACAACAAATACAGAATCAAATGTTATTTTGCGAGGATCACAGTGATATTTGCACCATGACCTTTGACCCAAACCGACCTCTGCCTCTTTCTTCAGGGTGCGTGTTTTCTCCACCTTCTCCAGCACCTGCTGCGCCTCGTCCACGTTCCCCTCGCCGCCCAGCTGCTCCGCTCGCGCCAGCAGCTTCCCGATCTCCTCGTTCAGCTCGTGCACTCGCTCCGCCTGCCAATCAGAGAGCATCCAGATTAGAGTCACAGCTGCAGAAACAAAGATTCGGAGGACAGGTCAGACGGGCATGAAACATTGACTTGAATAATGTTAATACACTTATTTCGGGCAAAATAACTAAAAGCTACCAAATGGCAATATATTAAAGGAAGCCCGTTTCTGCCACAGAAAAAAAATCACTAGTGAATCCACTATTCTTTCTTCTCACAATCATGAGTTTACATTTCACAACTCTTACTTTTTTCTTAGAAGTCTGTTAGCATCTCATAATTCTGACTTTATCCTCTATGAACTCAAGTTTACACTTCAGACATTTTTTAATTCTCATGAATTCTGAACTCCCATCTCAATTCAATCGTTACATCTCACGACAACACTTTTTCCGCCTCAGAATTCTGACTTAACATCTTGCAATTCTGACTTTTTCCTTAGAATTCGGTTTACATTTCACAATTTGGATTGTTGTTATTATAATTTGGAGTTTACGCGTCACAATTCTAAATTTTCTCAAAACTCAACGCTTAGATTCCACAACTGAGACATTTTTTTTCTCAGAATTCTAAGTTTACATTCTAGCTTTAGACTTTGTTAAAACTTTGACTATAAACTTAAAGTTCTTAAAGAAAACATTGGAAATTGTGAGCTGTTAACGAAAAAAAGAGATATATAAACTTGTAGATTTGAGGGTTTTTTGTGGTGGAAACTAGGCTCCGTAGGATATGGTCTCTTTAAAAAGAAAATTAACTGAGTGGATTTTCTTTTCTGTTAGCATGTACTTCCTATCTAAACAGGAAGTTGGAACAGGACACATTGAAGAGCCCATCCTGTCTGAGCACAACAAGCAGGTGTGTGAAACTTCAGCATGAAAATGATGTGAAAGTGAAATCTCATGGTCGTCAGGTTTCACCTTGGCAGCCACTTCAGCGCTGATCTCCTCCTGTGTTTCGACCAACCGTTTCTTGGCCAGTTCGGTTCTTCGGTCACAGTCTGCGATGAAGGACTGCAGGTGCTCTGTGGCCTGAGGAGATGTGCCACGATCAGACATTCAGAAGCACATACAGTCAAAAACATGCTAAGGGTTAATACTCACATCCAGCTCAAAGAAATACTCCTGCTGTTTAGACGCGATCTCATAATCTGCTCTCAAAGCCAGATCGTGAATCTTCACACACTCCCCCAGATCCATGCGCTGCACAACCACAAACACAACCGTTTAGAAAACTCAGGCCACCTTTCAGTGTGTTTGATGTCATAATGCCACTGTGGGGCAATCATAAACACAGTCCTGCAATTATCAGACCGGTTTTAGATGAGTGAAGTCAACCCCGCAGAGATGAGGACACTTACGGTTCCTGACAGTATGTCATGTGGACACGACTCCAGCAGATGACTCTTACACACTCGCTCGTCCGTGAACTTGATCCGCTGTCTCATCGTGTCGCCTGCCACACATAATGAGCATCAAAAAATCATGATTCTCCTCGTGTCAAACACACAACCAGATACACTAATCAAAGAAACAACAATGCTACAAATCAAATCATGATTCACCATAGACCAAACATGAGAATTACGACACTGATGATCAAACTACAAGTTTCATTGTCATTTCATTCAATCATTGTCATATAATTCAAAAACATAATCTCTTTACTTTTAAAAACTTTGTAATATTTCACAACTGTAGTTTAATGTATACAATTGTGAATGATCTTGCACCTCCACATTTAAAGATGTTTGTTTCATTGTGCAATGACAGCATAAGACAGACAAGAGCCTCGTTAGAAAAACTGATTCTGGACGATCCGGTTTTCTGTAAAAGCTGTTAATAATTGGAATAGTTTATCAACTGATATTAGACCGTGTACTACCTTTGTGCAGTTTAAATTACATTTGAGAAGATTTTTAAAGGCAAGTCAGGTTCTAGATCACTAATTATACAAGGTAAAGATTTTTGAATATGTTTTATACTTCTATTCTATTGTGTTTAATTTGTACAGTATTTTTATTGGTAATTTGGTTTACTCCTAAACAGGAACAGCATATGAAATTTAGTTCTGAGCTAATTCTGCGGTAATATTTTATCATCCATTGTCCCTGTCAAATAAAGAATAAATAAGTGCAACAATAATTAGACTAATGACGGTAATAATAACAAAAATAAGAATAATTAATTGAAACTGTGATCATAAGTTGTCAACCAAACATGTGACTTGTGATTCTTCTCATAGCAAATAAATAATAAAATTCATGGTTCCCACGAAATGATTGACTGATATGAAATTATTCCAAGCAAAGCATAGGCTACGATTTTTTTTTTATTATACCGACAGAATCGTTAGAATTATGAAATAAACCAATCGAAAAGTGAAAGTAGCAGTAATTATAAAATTATTTCAACATAATCATTGGTATTCATCAGTCTGACGTGCTTCCCATCAATCAAATCACTAATCGCAGTGCTATTAAATGATTCAACCAAATCACGAGAGCCATGATTCACATGAAACCGTGACTTTTAAACCGCTCGAGATTAAGAGAACATCAATATATACAGTATATAAAACATCCAATATAGTAACGAAGCACTGAGTCAAACGCATGGTTTAGTTTCGCTTTGATGAGACTGAATGAAACACTCACCATCTCTGCCAGTGCCCATGAGCTGGTCCAGCATGGCTCTCATCTGCGCCTGGGCCGACATCTTCACCTGTTCAGCTCGATACACCTGAGGATACACCTGTTTGACGCGTTAAACACACTGATCTGTTTACAACCGACTCCTCATCAAGCAGAGCAGGCCTCGAGCCCAGCGGGCGCCGAACACAACATAAACCGCCTCCTGAGACTCTCTAACACACTCTCCACTAACACCACACACTCTTCTGAGTCTGAGAGGCTCCAGAAGGCGCAGTTTATGGCTGAAGTACCGCTGAAATAAGTTAGTCGTGAATCAGGGAGCTAGTGTCGTGTGTTAGCAGCAGCGGCTAACTCTTCCTCAATCCGCCATAAGTGCGCTTATTTATCAGTCCTCGCGCTGCTTTATCAAACCGCAGTTCGGTATTTTGTGTAGTGGTCCATATTCTTAAAGTTTTGACAGTGTTTATTTGTTGTTGGTTTATTGTTTTATTAGTTTTTTTTGCCTCTCGGAATGAGACTTCCGACCCGCGCGCGCTGTTCCCGCTTGGTTACGCGGCCTCGAGGAAGTGCTGCAGAGCTCGAGCGCTGATTGGCTGAAGGGCGGATGACGTCTTTACGTCGGGCCGTTGTGAGGTCATCAGAGCGATAACATAACTTATAAAATAAAAAATGTTAACATTTAACTTGAATGATTCAAACGTTTGTTTGTTCTTAGACCAAACGTACTTTTTTCATATACGTAGACAGTGCTGGTAGATATAAATTGTAGGCCATTACCGACCACCTCCCACAAAAAAAAAAGAAAATGAAAAAATGTTTTGTTACTAACGTAAACAATTACATCACTACACATTTTAAGTAATATAATCGGACTACTTTTTTAAATGCATTACTTTTAAACCGTTGTTTATATCACTGATTTAAATAAGATAAACTTAATCGAATATCGATATAAAAATACAAAGAGAAAGAAAAATTAGTTCCATTCATAGTTATTAAAGATGACAAAGGATATAAAAATAGGGAGATTCATTAAATTATGAATGATTTATTGCTGTTGTGTGAATGATATGTAATAACGTACTCAGTAAAAAAAGTAACTTTAGTCTGGTTACATTTTTTTTAGTTTTCAAGTCTAATATAATCTAATTACATGTACTTAATGTTTGAAATCTGATTATGTAATCCAAATTGAATGTTACTATCTTATAGTTATAGAAGCTTATTTTTAAACAAAATAATAATAATAATAATAATTATCCAAAAGTTTTCACCCCCAGTGGTACTAAATTAATGATATTAATCATCTGGTTCAAAACTTGCACCACGTTTGTATCTAACAACAAAAACTTGTGGTTTTAACCGTTAACAATAGGACTGAGGGGAACCGGATATAGATACATGTTTTAATAGTATATAGAAAGATACACGTTTTAATAGTATAATTAGATTTTAAAAGAGAAAGAGAGGACTGCTTTGATATTGGGTCTCCTCGTTAGCATCTCACAGGTCAATAACTACACAAGAACACAACAGTACTGGTTCTCTCTGTTTATTGTTCTGATGTGTAACAGACATCTCTTTATTTATGTACGTTGTATATTATATTCATATGTATAAAAAAAAATCCAGTGTAATAGTTTTTTCTCCAACTACTTCCACAGAATACAAAATCAAACCCAGCTGTGATTATCAATTAGAAGAACGAGAACAAACAGAAACACATAGAGGTCCTCTCAGATGGACATCGGCTCCAGAGCTTTTAGTCTTTAAATGATTTCAATCGGGGAAATTTCATTGCTTTTCATATTAGATTTAGCCTCTAGTCGTCGAGTGGCGTGTACCGTCTATAGAGGACCTCTCAAATAGCAGTTTCATCACCAATAATCACAATTCATGGATATACAATGTATAGATATACATAAAACAAATCATAAGCTTACATAGTTCAAGTAAAAAATAAAAAATAATCAATATGAAGTGAAAAAAATATCAACTTTGTACCTTCAAAACCCTACACGGATGACCTCGAATTATGCTACATTTGTCTTTAGAATGAATCCTTCCACATTTCCCATTCATAGTCCTCAAAACCAAAGATAATAAACAGGCAAAAAATAAAGCATATTTTGTCTTGAGCTGTATTATATGAGAATTTGGATTAAACAAAAATATGATACACATTTACAGCTGCTCTAAGTGTTTCGATGCTACATTTTTTTATTTAAGCAGATGAAAGTGTAAAAATAAAAACGCATTCAGTACTGTGCGATCCAAAGTTATTTAAATACACCTGTTCACACCAAGAACAATAACTGTGAAGATCACTATATTTATCTGCCGCTTTAAATGCTCCACCTTGTTATATATAGCAGGATTGATTCTGATTGGCTGTCAATGTTTTATATTGTTCATCAGCTGAAAAAATCTTTAGTTCATCTTTATCATTATAGCTGCGGTGTGGACAATACTGAGAACAATTTTCTCACAATTTTGAGAACTATATCTTTATCGTTATCTTTATAGTTATTGTTCTTGGCTTGTTCACACCAAGCACGAAAACTATAAAGATAACAATAAAGATACCGTGTTAAAAATCGTTCTCAATATTAAAGAACAGCAGAGTCCACACTACAACTATAACGATAAAGACACAGAGAAAGGATATCGTTGGAGTCAGCTGATGAATGATGCATTGACAGCCAATCAGAATCAATCCTGCTATAACGAGCTCAAGCATTTAAAGCGGCAGACGCACTGGGCTTAGAATAAATATCAGATTATAGTTATCTTTATAGCTATTGTTCTTGGTGTGAACGTGCAAACAGGCCTTTAATCAGGTAAAACACCATTATGAATTAAACGCGAATTAAAAACGAGGACGTACTGTCGTCGCACACACTGTATAAAGGTCTATAAACTCACAGCCTTCAAGACTTTTTTATGTAGTTTTTGTTTTCTGAGAGTTTAATACATGAAGACGTTTCATTAGATATGTTGTTAAACAACAGTTCAATCCATTTAACGCGCTGTAATTCTGTTCAGCCTCGTTTTCATTTCTGTCAGAAATTCAATGCGGCGTTACCCTGACTAAGGTTTATTAATGTGACACTGATACTGTGAGAAACTGGACTGTGATAAAAACCATACGTTGTTATTTTAAGTAAGTCTGTTATGATCGGGTTGCCGTGGTGATTTCAGAATGCTGTAAGTGAGAAGTGGGCGTGGCTCCGGCTCATTCAGCCAATCGGACATCAGTGGGCGGGGTGTTTTTGCTGGTCTCGTAAGGCAGTGAGGATCTTGGGCCTCGTTACATTCGGTTTCACGGAGCGCAAGCCCGGACCAACTCACGGCGTTGATCCACAGCCGAAGATCCGCCCAAAACCAGGCTCGACTGTGATTGTGTGTTTGTGTGTGCGATCGTGTGAATATATACAAGACAGAACTAGGATAAAAACAGAGTGGAAGTACTAGAGGAGTCTGGGATCTCTTCTGAGGTATTGTCTAACATCTAGCTCCATAGCACCATTTTCCCACACCTTGATCAAACACAACTGCCTAAATTACAGATTTAAAGAAACATCGCAGGTTTAACTCAAGCATCTGTCGTACCTCATTTTTACCAATCCATAGTGCTCGAGATAAACCTGAAACCTTGAAGTTCACATCACTGTTCGGTAATTGTTCGTTTTAGGTAGATTGACTATTCTACTCTAAATGAGTTTGTTCTGACATACTGTATTTCCTCAAATAAGGTTTAAAATCATCTGCATATGAATGCTCATACTCTCTATTTGTTTTATTTGCTCGATTGCAGGCTTCACATCTCTCTTAATGTTAATATAACATCTTGATTTTGTTAAATGAGACAGTTTATATGGCACTGCCTGTACCAGGACTGCCACTTAGATCACCATAAATCATGTATATGTAGATTAAAGCACAGCCCTTATCTAAAATGGGCTCATATTTGACATAAATCTGTTATTATATCTAATAAACAGTCGGACCGGTAAGGGAACGTCTCATGAAGACACTTCACCTCAAAATTAAAAGAAATGGCATTAGATTTTCCTTTATGTCTTGTGAAAACGTTTTAGGATCATGAAGATGACACTAATATATTTTCCGCCCAAAATTCTCAAAATTAATGTAATGCAAAAAAAAAAAAAAAAAAAGGCTACCGTTTAAAAGTGTTTTTTTAAATATATATATATATATTTTTTTTTTTTTTACTGTTTTTGGAATGTACTTTTGAGAATATTTAAAAATTTCTTTATTAGTATTCTCATTACTGTAATAGATTACCATTTTTACAATATTACAGTAATATAGTAATACAACACAATATTATTTAATGTTAGATAATATTTTTTAATCGAAAATTCTGTTAAATATCAGGTTTTTTTGTATTACATTACTGAGAATATGGAGGAATTTCAAAATATTTAAGTGCCATTAAAATCACAAAGCAAAATCAGTTCCAAAATAGGCTTTTTCTACTTTATAGAAAATGTAATGCTCATTTTCCATTTGATTTTGGGGTGAAATATGACCCGGATGTGTTCTCAACAGCGGTCATGAGCGTCCCCCTTAAGGGACATCAGTTGACCCGTACTCTGAATGTACTACACTGTTTACCACCTCTGTGAAACACTTCCTGTTTAAAACGGGAGCTGAGCCAGAGAGAGGGGAAGAAACGAGTGGAAAACGGAAGAAGACATGAGATGACGTGACATGAGCTGTACACACAGAGAGAAGAAGAACGTACGTGTGTGTGTGTGTGTGAGTGTGTGTGTGTGTTTGCAAGCATCCCTGGGTTGTACAAGTGTGTGTCACATGGTGTTATTCCTGGTTGTAAGTGTTGAATGGATCGTGTCTAGTATAGCTTGTTTACACCTCGGTGCTGACGCTTGTGTGTGTAGTTAAAGGTGTAAGTTCCACCACAGTGAGGTGAACCCATGAGGAGGGCGAGAGCCTACAGAGCAGTGAGTCTCCCGGTGAGAGCGGCCTGCAGCTCAGACGGCAGGAACACACCCAGCTCTGTGATGATGCCGCCCGTGATCAGCTGGTGAGGAGTGACGTCAAACGCAGGGTTCCACACATCGATCCCTGCAGCACAACACAGACCACCAGCACACTCTCAATTACATTTCATTGTGAGATTTTCTGTCTGCATAATTATAGAGAAGCTGAATAAATAAGCTTTCCATTGATGTATGGTTTATTAGGATTGGACAATATTTGTTTGAGATACAACTATTTGAAAATCTGGAATTTTAGGGTGCATAAAAAAATATTTGTTGTTGAGAAAATCGCCTTTGAAGTTGTCCAAATTAAGTCCTTAGCAATGCATATTACTAATCAAAATGTAAGTTTTGATATATTTACAGTAGGAAATTATTATTTTTTGAACAGAAGTGACAGTTTAAAGGTAAAATGCATTAATTTGCACCTATTATGCAAAATTAACTTTTACATGTTGTTGGCAGTGTGTGTACACAACCACCATATAATGATAAAAATCCACACACTCCTTTTTTTTTTACTCCTCTTAAATCATAAGCAGTATTTGCAGCTGTGGCCTAATGTTTAGAGACTTGGACTAGTTACCAGAAGGTCGCTGGTTTGAGTCTCGGTGCTGGCAGGAGTTGTAGGTAGGAGGGAGTGTATGAACAGTTTTCTCTTCCTCCCTCAATACTCATGACTGAAGTGCCCTTGAGCAAGGCACTGAACCCTGAGTTGCTCCCTGGGGACTGGATCTATAGCTGCCCACTGCTCTGGGTGTGTTTTCACACTTCACAGTGTGTTCACTTCTCACTGCTGTGTGTGTGCACTTGGATGGGTTAAATGCAGAGCACCAACTCTGAGTATGGGTTACCATACTTGGCAAATGTCACGACTTTCACTTTCACTTTCATTTTAGAACAAGCTGTTCTCAAAATCTGTAAAATATGACATCACATTTTACAAGCTCTGCCCATGACAGACACAGCTGCTTTAGCAGAGACCCCGCTTTGAGCATGTAGTACACACACGCTGTGTGACAGCCGCTTTCTGTGCGTTCGCTTCACTCATGAAACCGTATACCAGATGTTTAAATGAATGTGATTTAAAACACATTATTTCAGTGTGGTAGACATGATAATCCAAACCAAGATTATCAGAGAAATGAGCTTTAAAGACACAGTCCAGCTTTAGAAAGGGGGGCAGTGAGCAACTGCAGCTCATTTGCATTTAAAGAGACATGCACGAAAACAGCATGTTTCTTCTTCCACTAAAAACAGCCAAGAGGAGCATGCAAGTAATGCAATGCTACATTTCTGTAAATCATTTGCCATGAACAAACATGTACACTACTATTTTACTCTACAGACAGTCATCAATCAAGCTGATATAATTCATGCTGCTCTTCAGATATAGCAGACGTATAACAGTTCCAGTCAGAGAAGTTGATTTGCTGAGATGAACTGAATGGGGTGTTGATCTGGGAGCAGCGTTCCCGTCTCAATCTCCCGGTCTGGTCTTTATGAGAGCAGTGCAGTAATCTGTCTCCCCCCTCGAGACCCCAGCAGATATTAAACACTGCAGCTTTAATTAATCTGCTGATTCTGTCTCTCTCTTCACACATGCGGAGGATCGTTCCTCCGTCACATCAGAAGCGTTTAATTAAACGCAGCTGTGCTCTGTTTCAGATCTCACTTAAACCCTGCGCTCACACTAATCATCTTTTTCTGCTTTTCTCATCCCTTCTTCAACAACAACAACACAATCCCTGCTGCTTTGAACATTATTAAAATAAACAAACACAAATAGCCATTTACTGTACATGATCACGATAGCAGCAGCACATTTAATAAACTTTCTCCATCATTCAGAAGTTCAGCACTCATGAGATCTTCTCTTCTGCTCACCAACGCTGCTTTTATTTAAAGAAAAATACAGTCAAAACTAATATTGTGAAATATTATTACAAGTTGGATTCAATGTTTTCTATGTGACTAATATGTTACAATTTAATTTAATAAATATTACAATTTAAAATAAGTGTTTTGTATGTTATTATATTGTAAAATGTAATTTATTCCTGTGATCAAAGCTGTATTTTCAGCATCATTACTCCAGTCTTCAGTGTCACATGATCTTCAGAAATCATTGTAATATACTGATTTACTGCTCAAGAAACATTTCTGATTATTATTAAAGTTGAAAAAAGTTGTGCTGCTTCATATGTTTATGGAAACAGTGATATATTTTTATTCTCTGTATTCTTCAATGACTAGAAAGTTCAAAAGAACAGCATTTATTTGAAATCATCATAAATGTCTTCACTGTCGCTTGAAGAATCGTATCAACCCTAAACCTCTGAACACATGTATGATTATTTAAAATATATATTTCACAGAAACATGCTGAATTACACAAAAAATCCCACGAGAATGAATTTATTTGAATGTTTTATCTCTGTATTTTTTATTAGCATGACATTTAAAATGACCAATCAGATTTGTTTTTCTGTGTGACTTGAAATGCAGGTAAAAAGTGGAATATATGAATACATTTTTGTTTTCGTTATTAAGTTATAAAATTAAGTTATAATACTTCCTATGCATAATCTTCTAAAACTAAGACAAACTCATTTATTTCTTCATCCTTGGAAGTGTTTATTGTAGTAGTAAAATTGGGTTATTTTAGTTTTAGTTATATAATATTATACTTTGTAATAATGTTAAATTATTGTTATTTTTATATTTGTAGTTTTCTTTTCTTTTTTATTAGATTTTTATATATTTTTTTATATTAGGTTTAATTATATATTATATAATATATAGTTTTAATTTAGCTTTTAGTAATTTTATGCTTCAAATAAAAAAAAAAAAAAGAGAGAAATGTTGCACGTTGTTTTTGGATGTTTTTCATCTAATATGAATGTATTTCAGTAGTTCTGATTTGAATCCTAAAGTGCTTCGGATCTAAGTTTAGTGTGAAGTGTATTTGCGGTGTCCTCTAGACTCACCAGGAGCGGCCACAGGAAGTCCGTTGATGCTGGTGAGCTCGTGAGCCGGACGCTCCTCGATCACGATGTCTCGTCCGCTCTCCAGACTCAGGTCGCAGGACGTGCTGGGCGCCGCCACGTAAAACGGTATCCCATGATGCTTGGCAGCGATGGCCAGCTGATACGTGCCCACTTTGTTGGCCGTGTCACCGTTGGCCACGACCCTGTCCGCTCCGACGACCACAGCTGTGTGTGCAGAACAACATTAACATCTCACACACCTGACACACACACAACACTCGAGCAGACACACTCCATGCGTCACCTGTGATGCCCTTCTCCCTCATGGCGAGCGCTGCCATGCTGTCTGTGATGAGGGTGGCCGGGAACCCCTCCGCCACGGCCTCGTACGCCGTCAGCCGGGCGCCCTGGTTATAGGGTCGAGTCTCTGTGCAGTACAGACGCTTCAAGCGGCCCAGCGTGTGCAGTGACCGCACCACTCCTGCACAGATCAGTTACAGTCTTATCAGAGTCACGCTACAGTCAAAGGTTTCTGTGTAAAACACTGCAGGATCTTTCTACATATAGTGGACTTCAATGGTGGCCAACGAGCTCGAGGTCCAAAATGCAGCTTCAAGCTGGAGCAAGCCAAGCATTTGTATTTAAAATGTATATAAATATGAATCTTTTTCAGAAAATGACAGATCATTTAACTAGATAAGGCTCTTATTCCTCGGCTGATATCCCTTTTGAAGCTGCATTTTGGACTTTGAAATCATTGGCCATGATTGAAGTCCACTATATGGAGAAAAATCCTGGAACGGAATTTCTTTGCGATTGAAGAGAGCAAGACATGAACATGACATGGCAGTGGGTCAATTATCAGGAAAGGTTTTATTGTGGTATGGACTTATCCTCTGATTTCTGTAGAGCGTGGACTGACCGAGAGCCGTGCCGTATCCCGCGGTGGCCAGGCTGCCCGTGTTACAGTGCGTGAGGATGGTGATCGAGTCTCGCGGGACGCCCGACAGGATGTGCTGCGCGCCGTAGTTGCCGATTTTTTTGTTGTCGTTCACGTCTCGCTCCAACATCTCCTCGATCCAGCCAATCACACTACAGAGGGGCGTGGCCAAGAGACAGACACGTTAGAGGAGGACGAAGAGGAGTAATTAACACAGCACTTCATATTTAGGCTAATGTGATCAATTGTTTACATTTTAGATGAAAGTTAAGTGTCGTTAATTATAACTGCGTTTCATGATTTAAACTTTTCTCACACAGTGAATATCTGCTAAACATTTATACACAGTAAAGCATTCTTCCTTCAAGGCTCTTTAAAAAGATACTGTACAAACTAGAAAGGTGTGTAGATAATTGAAAATATTTTAAAGATCTTAAAAACATTTAGTGCTTTTCTATAGTATTAAGCCTCAAATTTCAAATATACATCGAATTGGTTTCTTTTTTAAATGATAAAAAAGTGAAAATATAAATGGTATTATAATGTTATACTAAAACTAATACAATGGAAAAACATTTCCCACATCCCGACTCTTCAGATCCCAGGTAAACCCTGGCGGGCCGTCACCTGTCTCGGAGCTGCTCCGTGTTCTTCTCCATGCTCTCGTTCTCGGTGAACTCCATGAGCTCACGGGCGGCTCGGCCCATGTTGACCGCTGTGGGTCGAGCGGACGTCAGGTGGCACAGAGAGTCCCTGATGAAGGACACGAGGTCCTCGCCCCCCGCGCCCCCCCGCAGCTCCACCGCCAGGCTCAGGCAGCCCACGATGGCGATGGCGGGAGCGCCGCGCACCTGTGGGGTGAAGGGTCACAGGGTCACAGGACCGCCAGAGCTTCTCATCACCAGGAGCTTGATACACTCACAAATCATCCATTTCAATGGGCTTTCCCAATGAGAACACTTCCCGTCAGCTCTAACATCAGCTCACTGGAGTGAAAAGCCACAGACATTCATTTATACTGATTGGAAAAAAACATTCTGAGATAAAAGTTGTGTGCCGAAGCTAAAATGCTGTTTGCAAACCCATTTTACATTCATAATGTTAAACATAACCAGGAAATCCACTGGGACTCATTGCATTTAGTGAACCTATTAAAGGAAAATGACCTTTCCATTTAAGAGTCATCCAGAGTAATCACAGTTCACAGATTATTCAATCACTTACAAAGAGAAATTATGGCAAGTATGAAGTCATCAGTTCTTCAGAACTTGGAATTCTGCCGGAATGATTACAATGAGCGATCATGACATCACTCTGAAAGGGGCATTCAGTTCAAAGAGCTAATTAAAGAACTGTGATGTCATAATGACTTAAAGGAACAGTTCACAAGAAAAAAAGCCTTTGTCATCACTTACTCGCCCTCAAGTTGTTGAGTGTCATCATCTCCTGAGCACAAAAGAAGATGTTCTGAAGAATGTTACTGGGCGAATAGTTTACATAGAATGGGGGAAAAAAAGCATGGAGGTCAATGGCTACCGGCAACTCTTCAGTTACCAACATTCTTCAAGAAATCTTCTGTGTTCAACAGAAGAAAGAGACTCATACAGGAATGGAGATGGAATATTTATGTTTAGATGAACTACCCCTTTAATAATCGTATGACATCATCATTCTAAACTGGAACATCTGACATTCATTACATCTTCTTTCTTTTATATTCATCTATTCTTCATTCATAATCATTTTGTTATTGCATTTAATCATGTAATTATTTATCAATTATCATTTTAAAGCCATTAATATACTCATTTCCTTGATTAGTCATTTATATTATATGATTATTTTTTTAAATATTTGTTCCCATTGTTGTTTACTCTTATGATGAGTGGTTGGATGTTTGTCTTCATTATAGTAAGAGGTTTTACTTTCAGTGTTTTTTAGGTTATGGGACATTGTTGTGAAGCAGTCATTTTCCAGATTTGTGCTTCACTGAAACATACACAACTAAGATTATTCAATAAAATGCTCTTTTTTTTATCACTTCATCTCCTGCTTCTGCTCTTCTCTGGCTTTACTCAGTCAACCTCTTGGCTGATAGAAGACTGTTAATACAGTTTTGGCTATCAGACAGTTTTGTTGACGAACTGTAAATCTGTAACAAGTCAAATCGGATATTTTCTGGCAGGATCTGGTATTTCTGGTGTTGAAGTATGATCTCTATTATATGGGCCGCTGGTGATGACTCTTGTGGAGTAAAGAGAGTCTGTCTGGTGTGGGACTGACCGTAACTCAAGCGCTGGCTCGTGATTGTCTTTTCCCGTCCATTAGTAAAGCCCTGATGACAGTGACAGCGGCTGGCACAGGACCAGAGCCCCGAATCCCCCACTGATCAATAATTCATGCCAGATATTTGCAGTAAGGACTATTAATGAGGCGCAGACATGGCTGCCGGAAAACCATCACCCCAACACATTAATTATGCACTACGTTAATCAAGACTGGAACAGCTGGAGAGAGAAACCTGGAGGTTTGTGAAACACCTTTCTGATGTCACAACGTGTTCCCAAGCACACGTAGCCTACATCGGTTTAGAAAACTAGAAACTAGAATGAGTGTAAAACTGACATCTTATAGACGTCTGTCACATGAACACAGCAGAAGTTTAAAAACTTCAGACGTTGATGTTCCTTCATAAAAACACATCAGTGGCAAACAAGAAAACAAATTAGCACATTAAACCGTTAATGTATGATTGACTTCTTTGAGGACATTTCTTTTAATTTTTTACAAGCATGAACTAACACTGCCAAATCTTTAACTTAGGAAGTCACTTGTTTTCCCAAGCGGCTCTGCACAGTTAACTCATGTATTTCCACAGTTCACAATAGAGACTGTAAAGAAGCTTTTCACTGATAAAGCTCTACAAATATTACTGACTGCTGTTTTAACAAGTAAAGGCTCTTAAGTCTGGATGTCCTGTACAGAGCACATTCAGGGCTTTTCAGAGACACCAAATGATTGGATGTTTCACCGTGAACACTCGCTCTCATTGGTCAGCAAACATGTCTGAAATTAATTTAGTGATACTCTTATGTAAATTATAATATTTTATATGATTTTAATATGATTTTGTGTTACAAAACAGGACGTTGATTTCATTCATGTCCTTATATGAGGACACCGGGACTAAAAGTATGTTTATTACACAATTTGGGAGAAATAACAAATGAACATGGAAATAAATTATATTTCAATATTCTATTGAATATTATATATTATTATGAAAATCTTGTTAATTAATTTTTCCAGTATTACACTTCTTTATTTCGTTACATGTTGCCCCCAAAACACATTAATATGCAAATTAGATTTAGTCTACATTGTATTTAATGAGAAAACCTGTTTATGGCCATTTTACACACATTTTGACATTTTGCAGAAAGAAAAATTGTGTATTAAATCATTCTGTCATAACATAGTTGAGAATCATTTTAATACAAAATTTGGTAAAAAACAAAACAAAAACTAAATAAATCTTGAAAAACTAAAAAATCTATTGTTTTTGTCTATGCATGTTCATTCATGTCTTTTTATTTTTATTTTTTAAAGAACTTCAGTGCCAAGGACAGCATAACTTATGAACACAATATTTTTTATTTATTTACATTAATTTTAATGCTCCAAACAACAGAGAACATGGAGAAAACTAACTTTTTCTCAGGTCTTAAGATGTTAATTAAATCATGTGTTTACTGCAAAGTGTCACATGACCAGAGCAGTTTACTTCCTGTTTGCATCATGAGATCATCAAAAACTAAAGGCTAGTGAAGTATGTCAACAAAGATTTTTGGTATGCATCATTTTTAAGGTGTCTAGTATTAATATATGAATTATTCAGTTTTGTTGAGAGTGGACACAGAGTGAGTAAACATGTTGATGGTCACAATAATGATAATAGTGGCATAATAACTATAAGTTACTCTGGAGCACAAACCAGTCTAAACACAGGCATACTTGTAGCAATAGCCAAAAATATATTGTACGGGTCAAAATGATTTATTTTTTTTTGTCAAAAACTTCAAATGTGATTTTCCTCAATATTTAGATTTTCTTTTTGCACCCTCAGTTTCCATTTTGAAATAGTTGTATCTCATCCAAATATTGTCCTAACAAGCCACACATCGATGGAGAGCTCATTTATGGTTTTGTGGTCCAGGGTCACATTTCTGTTTTTTATCCTAATATACCTATTCAGTGTTGTATGAGGGGTTTTATTGTTTAATACGAAGCATAGTGATGAAACAGTTTCAGATGGGTTAATAGCTGGCTGAGATGCATAAGAATTCTGATGACTGCAGAAATAATTGAATTTCAGTGTACACATTATTCCACCGGTCAACCATAAAACACACATTACTGATTATTTCAAGGGGTTACTAAAGACACATTATACTACTTTCATGCCTGAGAAAAATTTTGGGTTATATATATATATATATATATATATATATATATATATATATATATATATATATATATATATATATAAACACACACAGGAACAGCGCAGTGTTGTCAATCGCATGTTATGCAGATCACACATGCACACGCGTGCACGAACAAAAAGCGCAAGCCCGTGCTCTGATCCCACACAAAGAGCCTCTACCGGCTTTGAGATGTTCGGACGTGCGCGAGCGAAACCGGGCAGAGGATCCGTCGACCGGGCCTGCCTACCTTCATGCTCTTGATGGCCTCATATCCGTCCCGCACCGAGCGGATCTCGTCGTACACGGTCTCGTGCGGCAGCAGCAGCTGGTTGAGGATCTGCAGAGAACCGAGCCGGTACCGGATCGCCTCTAGCGTCATGACCCGTATGAGATGCGGCTGAACGTATACCGGGAGCGCTGGGTTCCGTAGGTCCGCTTCGCGTCCGGTGGAGTCGGGGAGCGTTAAACGCGCTGCGATTCGTGAATCATGAATCGCGAATCACAAGGTGTGGGCGTCTGCACGGATCGAGGGGGAACGGCGCACCGATCAACGGAGCAGCGTGTTCGCTTCGCTCTGGCAGAAAGCCCCGCCCACTGACCACGCCCACTCTGTCAATCATCCCGCGGAGGCGCGTTTGACATTCAGATGAAGCCTTTTATTATTCATACAACTACGGCGAAGCAACAATAAAGCGATTCAGACTATTCTCAGCGAGTGAATGGAGAGATTCAATGAAGAGCAGATGAGGACACGCAAGATCATGTTTCTGTGGAGGAATCGATTAAAACGCACACCGCTGAGGCTATTGTTCATATGTTAATAAGCCACGACGTCATCACGGTCTTTCGTCCGATGGAATCTTTCTTCCCAAAATTAGAATTCTGCCATTTCCTCATTTAAATAGTCGCAAACGTTCTAATGTTCTTAACACACACACACACACACACACACACACACACACACACACAAACAACATCCAGATGTGACAATGACAACCAAAAAAATAAAATTCTGTCATTAATTACTCACCCTTGGTTGTTCCAAACCTAGAAGACCTTTAATAATTTAAGATTTTTTTTTTTTTATGAAATCCGAGAGCTTTTTTAACCTGCACAGACGGCGACACGTAGGCCCAGAAACGTAACCAGTCCATGTGACAGCAGTGGTTCAACCACGATTTTAAGATGACCTGATTTGGAGAAGAATTGTTGAATAAAGTCATTATTTTTAGTTGTCTTTGCTTTTGTTGTTTCTCGAGCATAACAGTCCCAGTCCCCATTCGCTTTCAGTTTTTAGAGCAGCCAGGACATTCTGCTAAACATCTCCTTTTGTATCACTTAAGCATAAAAAAAGTAAATGACTTTAAACAACAC
The DNA here is from genome assembly GCF_003368295.1 of Carassius auratus. Taxonomy (NCBI): domain Eukaryota; kingdom Metazoa; phylum Chordata; class Actinopteri; order Cypriniformes; family Cyprinidae; genus Carassius; species Carassius auratus. Next base: position 269,003 of record NW_020524398.1, read on the forward strand.
AAGAATGAGAGAATGATAACAGAATCAAAATTTTTATGTCATCTTTAATTTTTAATGATTACATTAGGCATTATCATATCCTTCACCATAGACACATTAACAAATTAATGCAGCTTTAAATAATAGACCCATCGTCAGGAAATCAGTACATACATTAATACATTAGCAGTGATTGCCTTCAGAGACCCTAATGAACCTGATCTGTACATGCTGGAGTGAACGAGGATGATGAAGGCTAACGGTTCAGACAGCATCCTAAGAGGTGATCGTGTGCCGAATAAAAGAAAAAAAACGCAACCAAACGGTTGATATAATGGCTGACTGTTGCACATGCGGAGATCTTCTCTACACAAACAACAAGAGGTTTGGACTGTGTCAGTCAGGGGTTAAAGCAGATGCTCTCGGACTCTGAAACAGACAAGAAGAAACAGAAGAAGAGGCGACAGCTTCCCTAGAAACTTGCTGATCTTAGCATATGAATGACCAAAATCACCCGGATACAAAACCTCTCATTCCACCTTATCAAACCAAACAGACCCAGAACACACACAGCTACACACCCGAAACACACCCGAAACAGCCCCGAAGCAGCGGGGTGCGGATAATCCAGGATTGTGGGATATTATCAGCATCTGCTCCTTCTAACACACACTTGAACATCTTCCCTGGAGTGCTAAGATTATTCCCATATCACAGCAGTGCAGTGGCATTATCCTAATCTGGGAATACTGGAGGACACAGACTACTGTAAAGACGGCGGATTAACAGCGTTTATATGTGAAAGAGAGGTTAGGAAGAGCCATATCAGACAGAAGACAGACACAAAACTGGATTCAAATAAAATAACTATTTCTCTTTTGTAGTGTTAGGTACATACAACTGTCAGAGGGAGTGAATGACCGTCTGTAATCCTGTTCTCTGATAACCCTTATTTCATTTATGTGATACACACACACACACACACACACACACACACCGCAACACTTGGGGAAATCTCACAAATTAATGTATATATATATATAAAATCAACTTATTCCTAATATTCCCTTTTATTATTTTATTTTATAACAGATTTTTTTTTATCTCTTTTTCTAAATGTTGATGTGTTTTGTGAGATTTCTGCTTTAGTGTTTGACTGGTGATTATTTTAGCATGAGCTGAGATCAGTTTGATCTCCCTCGAAACATTCAGACGTCAAACTGAGGAAAGTTTTGATGGTCTGGACCGCAGAGTAATGAAGAGCAGCAATGTCAAAGGTGCTTAATTGCATACGTGTGTGTGTGTGTGTGTGTGTGTGCTTCCCTCTGCAGCTCTTTTATATCTGTCAGGATTCATTTCTATTCTCATGATTTCAGAAGCAGACAGTCGTGTCACTCTCTGATGGCCCGTTTTTTCCTGACTGACTCCAGCTGTGAGAGAGAGACAGTGAAGAAGACCACAGTGAGTTCACATGAAGAAGCGACTGAAGCAGAGACAGAAGGCTTTATTATTCACCTCGTTCTCCACGATCTTCAGCCGTCCCAGGGTGTCTTTTGCTGCGTCCTGAGAAACCAGAACAGCTCTTTAGCTTGAATCTAAACAACTGATTTCAAAATGTTGAAACGACTTGATAAAAGTGACATCCAGCTTCTGCTGAAACATCTGAGCAACTGCACGAGTGTTTCATGTCAACATGAAGAGACATTCACAGCCCATTATACTTCAGTAATCTCAAGATAAAACCAGACACCTCACAGCTCATCAGTGCTGTGTTTGTGTGTGCGTGTGTGTGTGTGTGGTTAGCTCACCCTGTTGCCTTGGCTGGAAAACGTTTTAACTGAATCTGACAGACCGTGAACAAACTTCCGCAGCACATTTTCATATTCTGAGAAACAGACAGAGAGATACAGTACATTACTGATGACCCGGTGTACTCTTAAGATGTAGCACTGGGGAGTGAATCAGTTTATGAAGAAGGTTCATTTGAATCATCAGTCAGTCCACATGCAGCATTTTATGCTCTCATTCGTAACAAAACAAATCTCTTATTTTAGTGCAGTTTATGGTTAGGGTTTTGGGTGGTTTTCTCTTAAAACTAGTGTTTGGAAGTCTCTTCTGTTCACCAAGTCTGCCTTCAATTGATACAGTTTGATTCAATTTAAAATGACTTTCCTATTATAAAATATATTAAAAGTTAATTCATTCATGTGATGCACAGCTGTATTTTCAGCACCATTCCTCCAGTTTTCAGTGTCACGTGATCTTCAGAACTGATTTGCTGCTCAATAAACATTTCTGTCAGGATTCTCTGTTGACTATAAAGAGATGAACCCCTGTCCGGACTCTTTTGAAGTGAACTGTAGTGCAGTGTAGTTCAGAGTATCTTATGTCCTGTGGTACCTGTGAGTGCTGCCGGATGTTTCTCCAGGTATGATTTCTGCCACTGCAGTCTCTGACACACGTCCATGTGCTGCTTGATCAGCTCTGACGGGTCTCGTCTGTTCTTCTTATACTCGTTGATCTAAAGAGACACACACAATGACTCCTGACACACTCTAGATCCAGTCAACAGCTCGATCCTGTCACTGACACACACCTTCCACTCCAGCCTCTCTTTGTCGTGGTGAAGCAGACCGAAGCTGTGCATCTTATACTGCGGAGGAGACGAGCTGAAACAACCAGAGACAGGTGTTAAACACAGGACACCAGTGCTGAACGATCAGCTATCATGTTACCTTGGTTTAGAGTTCCTGTCGTGATCGTTCCTAGGTTTGGATCTCGGATCCAAAGGAGCCTGCTGGAAATAAAACGCTTTATGTGGATTCTGTCCAACTCTTCTTGTCTACAAGATCCTGTGTGTAATGTAATCGACACTCATTGTCATCTCATACCCGATCCTTTTCCCTGCTTGTCTCCCTCTCCCTGTCCTTCTCCCTCTCTCTGTCCTTCTCTCGCTCTCTGTCCTTCTCTGGTGAGGGTGTGAGCGGGTCGATGACGAGCCACTTCTCTGTCACCGGCTGCAGCTGAACTCCAGACAGCGGCTCGCGGATCTTCACTCGCACCTCCAGCTTTCCTCCCGTCGCCTTGCGTCCGTCCAACACCTGCAACGGCAGCACAGCCTCATGGGACACCAGCGCTCGTCTGCATGTGACACGTGTGTGTGAGTTTGAGTGAACCGCTCACATCAATGATCTCTCTGATCTCACACTGGTTCTCAAGAGCTTCTAGCTTCATCTGAGCACTTCCCACCACTTTATCTGTCTTGAAGAGACCGCTGCGGACGCACACACACACATACACACACATGCACACACACGATTATTAGACGCACTGCTTATGAAACTCAGAATTTTGGGGAAAAAACATCAGAACTGTGAGATCAGAATACATCACAAAATTCTAAATTGTGAGATTTAAAGACACAATTGCCTGTTTTTAAAGATTTTATTCTTAATTTTCAATATTAAACACATTAGTAAGGTCATTTCTTCTGGGGTGAATGTGATCTGGGCGTGTTATTGTCAGACTCACTGTCAGTGATGATTAAGAGTCTCACCCTTTGTGTACGATCTCAAACTTGATGCCTTTGGCCTGAACCACTCTCTTAAAGCCTCTGTGATCTCGCTTGATGTTCAGCTTGAACTGCTCCTTAAACTCTGAAACACACACAGACTGTCAGCTACTGCCACCACAGATCGTGTGTGTGTGTGTGTGTGTGTGTGTGTGTACCTGGGCAGTTGGTGTTCCTCACAGTACTGGTTTTGTCTCTCTGAGCTTCTTCCTAAGGAACAAACACACAGTTAGATGCCAGTAGTGTGTGTGTGTGTGTGTGTGTAGAAGAGTGTGTGAGTGTTGCGTACGGCGCTGGGGAACGGGAACTCAAAGCGCACACTCGCGTCCAGATCGTTGGCTGAGACTCCTTGAGAAAACAAAGAAATAACATTCACAGCATTCTGTGGCAGAATCTCATTGTTTTGTATTAAATATAGACACTGATGTTCAAAAGGTTGGAATCTGGAAACTTTTTTGGAAAGAAATAAATACATTTCTAACTTTTCAATGGTAGTGTATTTCAGTGACCATCTGTTTACAGCGTTATGACACACACACACACACACACACACACCTGGAGGAGTGGGCAGGTTGATTCCTTTCACGATGGTCAGCACCATCTCACTGGACGTCAGGTTAGGAAAGATCCTAAACACAGATGAAGACATCAGTGAATCTGCAGGATCACTGCACTGACAGGCTGTGTGTGTGTGTTGTCTCACTTGACAGAGTTGAAGGTGCGCTCCTCTGTGTGGTATTTAGGAACTGATCTTCCTTTAGCATGAGCTTTCTTCAGCACTTCAATATTACTCATGCATTCCTCAGCCAGCTTCTCAAACCTACACACACACAAACATACATATTTTCTATCGTGGGGGCTTTTTCCATTTAGACCTTTGCTCAGCAGCAATCTTTAAAGCAAACCCTCAGCATTTTTTCTTTTTTTTATGTACCATTTACTGTTTATGAATCAGCTGTTTATGAACTGATTATGAATCAGTTCATTTCAGGTTTTAATATCCATGTGACGACATATAGTCTTTACAATTTAGGCAAAATCTAACAACTCACAAACAAATACACTTTAAGGCTAGATTTCATATATGTTAGTATTTATGGTTAGAGCTTAGATTCTAATAAATATTATATATTTTAATTAATATTTTATACACCATTAATACATAAAAAAAAAAGAAAAATCAGTACTATAAAACACATTTCATAAAAAATAAGATTCTTTTAAAATGGCATTTTTAGTGCTTGTTTAGGTCAATATGATCAAATGTGTCTGTTTTGATTCATACACTATGATTCAAAGGTTTGGGGCTGCGTATATTTGATCAAAAATTCAGTAAAACTGTAATATCGTAAAATATAACAATTTAAAATAATTCTATGTGACTATATTGTCAAATGTAGTTTATTTCTGTGATCAAAGCTGAATATTCTTCAGTGTCACACAATCCTTCAGAAATCAATCTAATATACTGATCTGCTGCTCATGATTTCTGATTATCATCAATGCTGAAAACTGTTTTATACATTTTCCTTAAGGATTCTTTGAAGAATAGAAAGTTCAAAAGAACAGCATTTATTAGAAATAGAAATAATAACTGGCACTTTTGATCAAATTTAAATGCATATTCGCTGAAAACAAACAAACTTTTAACCAGCAGTGTAGACTCATCGCTCAAAACAACACCTGGAGATTCTTCTTACCTGACCATGTTTTCTATATATAATAAAAGAAAACCCACCTGGCGGTTTCTGCTACGTTCCCCATATGAGTGAACTGCTGCGAGTACGCCAGGCATTTCTGGAAACAAGCGTTAGAAGGTCACATAGACAGTTGATAAAGCATGTGTTTGGATCAGATCTGTGTAATAACCTCGTGCTGCTGTTTGAGCTGTGCCATCAGCTGAGTGTACTGCTCGAGTGAGCGCGGAGACAGAGCGGACGAGCGGGAATGAGACAGTCTGTAGTCGTCCTCACTGACCGGAGCGGCCGGCACCTGGACACCAGACATAAAACACACTCTTTACACACACATCTGATCACTTTGGAGTTATACTTTCAACTTGTCTCTTTCAGTCAAAGGCGTTGACCCTCCAGAACCAATTCTGACTCATTTACTGTGCCTCAGTGATTCACAAACCTTGCTGATGTCCACAGGAAGTCCGGCCTTGGCGGCAGTGATCATGGGCTCGAGTCCTTTAGCGTTCCTCAGGTGCTGAGCGGCTCCCTGCATGTCCTTCATCTCTTTAGAGCGCAGCGCGGCCTTCACGAACTGCTGTCGGCGTATGGTCAGGAAATCCAGCTGCTGCTGGGCTGCACAACCACACAGACGACGTCACACAGTGGTGCGGACACGTTAATGTCCCTATATCAGCACACCTACCTTTTCCTCCTAGTTTGGGGGTGTTAGTGGAGCCGGTGGGCGTCGCTGCAGCGGACGAGGCTTTCGGAGGAGCGGGAGCTCTGGATTTCTGAACGGCAGGCTGAGCTGATGGCTACACAGACACAGAGATGAAGAACCAGACCCACGCACAGATTCTAGAGGCGCTGCTGAACTCTGACTCTACCTTCTGTGGTTCCTCATCTGCGTCTGCATCTGCATCTGCGTCCTGATTGGCCAGCTTCATAGCGGTCTCCAGGACGCCCATAAAGTTCTGCTCGCCGCCCTCAGTGCCCTGCAGTGGAGGACAACCTACACGCACAAACATTAACACAGTCAAAACTGAGGCGCACAAACCATCTACTATGAGACTCTAAGAACTAATTCTGAATGGGGAGAAACTAAAATCACAATTACCCTTTTTTTATTTTTAATCCAAAACAAGAAAAAAAATACACAGAATAATGAGAAGTAAACTATAGATTGCAAGAGAAAAAGTGAGACTATTTAATTCTGTGCAGAAACCACAACCATAACTACACTGTCTCTGTTTTACATATTAATTAAATTAGATAATTATAAATGCACACTGCTGTTAGGTATCAGTGTTTTTTATTTTAACAAATGAACACAGTCTTGGTGAGCATTAGAGACGCTCATCTTCTCTAACATTTACAAACACCTGCAGATTTATATAGAGATTTTATTTAACACATTATATGGTTTAATACATCTATATTTTAACATTTTCCACTGGTGAGGCACATTCAGGATGTTTTTCTATATTTGTGAAGACATTTGTCAGACGTTTGGCTCTCGCTAGGAACAAGTAAACCAGCGTTACCTGGAGGAACAGGAAGTTCTGCCAAATTCACCGGCCGTCCCGCTTTATGAGCTTTAATGGCGTCTTGATATTGCTGAGGTCAAGAACACACACACACACACACACACACACACACAAGAGAGGTTAATGAAACAGCACCTGCTCTTCTTGAAGCGAGTCTTCACGTGTGTTACCTTGATAATGCGCTGGTGCATGCGTGCCTTGCGCTCGTCTCCTTTGCTCTTGGCGCTCTCTGCAGCTTCTCTGTATTTGTCCATGCGCTGCTGTAAGGCCTCGGCGACGCTCCGGGGAGCAGAAAGAGCTGAAACACACACACACACACACATGTAACTGATGCGTGTGAGTGGGATGTCTCACACACACACACACACACACACACACGCTCTCACCTGTGTCTGGGGCAGCAGCGGGTGCAGCAGGAGGGGCGGCTGGTTTGGAGGACAGCTGAGGAGGGTCAGAGCGTGGCACTTCAACATCTCCTGAAAGACACACACTTTCATCAGAACCAGACTGAAGTGAGCGGAGAGGAGAGCTGTGAGGTAGAGCTGTACCTGGAGGGGGCGGCAGTGAGCTGAGGTCCACGAACTCCCCTCGGTCAACACTCTCCACCACCGAGTCCAGTCTCTGAGAAGAAGAGAGAGACGGAGAGTGAGGGGACGTTCAGATGATGGATGATCTAGTGCTGTGTAGCCAGATAAATCTACAAACCTACACTTCTGTTCAGACGTTTGAGCTCAATATGGATTTCTTTCAAATAAGTCTGTTCTGGTTAATAATGTAACTTGTTGCTGTGGTCTTTATTTTCAGCATCATTCCTCCAGTCTTCAGTGTCACATGCTCATTCAGAAACAATTATCATATGCTGATTGGATGCTCAAAAATGTTTATTATTTTTATCACTCTTGAAATCAGTTGAGGTGCTTCATACTTAGGCAACTAGCTGAAGTACAATAAGTTTAGGTTTTTATATTTTATCTCACTTAACTTTAAGTAACAAATGTAATTTTTTTCCTCTAATTCAAATTTTTATTTTAGTTCATTTATAATATCCAGTTTATCTGTAATAACCCTGGTCTTTACTGTCCCTTTTGATCACTTAAATGCATTCTTGCTGAACAAATTTATTAATATCTTTCAAAATAAATAGTACAGCCCGCAAACTTTTGAATCTTACTGAACATAAAATGCATAGGGCAACAGAGAAATGATAGTGACCCAGATTGGACCTGATGATCATGATCTGGAGAAACTCCCTCACCTTGGACACTTGGTAGAGTTGTTTGGCTTGTTCAGTGTTTCCGCTCTGCTTGGCCTTTAACGCTGCCAGCTTATACTCTCTCTGTCTGCTTAATACACCGGCTTTGAGCTCTGAGACACACACAAACACACCACAGCTTCACAGTGACAGTTAATGAGAGAGTGTGTGTGTGTGTGTGAGAGAGAGAGAGAGAGAGAGAGAGAGAGAGTGTGAGTGTGTGTGTGAGAGAGAGTGTGAGAGTGTTAGTGTGTGTGTCTGTGTGAGTGTGTGTGGTGTGTGTGTGTGTACCCGAGTGCTGTGTGTTGGGCTGGCCGGGTGTGAGGGGTGATATGGCGGGTGTATCGGGTGTCATGGCCGTCACTCTCTGTGGTGGAGGCTGTAGCAGCTGAGGTTTGGACGGAGCGACTGGCTTGACGTTGGCCGTCTGCGGTGGCGTGTTTGCTGGAGCTGGTTTCTCTAGCTCTGTGATTGGCTCGGCCTGAGGAGCAGCGGAGGGGTTTCCCCCAGTGGCCACAGGAGGAGGAATCTCATCTTCACTGATGGGCTTCCCCTTTTTAACTGACGTCAGCATGGACTGTAGAGTCTGAAAACAGGAAAACGGAAATCCTCAGACAAATATACTCTATCAAATACAGTATAAATGACTTATCTTATGGATTCTTTTTTTCTTCAAATTGATATGTTTTTGAAATAATGTATTTCTAATTGTTTTAGTGAGATATGTGTCATATAAAGAGCAGTAATTGTTGTATATCACCTTCACATCAGCCAGCCTGCTCTCTAAGACAGAGGTCTTCAGCCCGGCTCCCGTCTCGAGGAGCTTAATCATCTGTCTCTGGTGTGTTTTATTAGGCTTGCAGCTAAACTCTGCAGGACAGAGGGGCTGAAGACCCCTGCTCTAAACATTATCATCTCCCATCAAACAGTCGATGTGTGTGGAGCTCTAGTCTTGGAGATGTCCCACCTTCAGTCCGCGGTCGTATCGCCGTGCTTTGCTGGTCTCCCCCGAGGCCTTGGCGTTGGTGATGGCCGTTTGGTACATGTCCAAGCGCTCTTGTAGGCGAGCCTCCAGGCTGGCAGGTGCATTCTGGGATGTGGGCGCTGCACTGGAGCGTTGAGGAGGCACTGGTGATGGAGGAGGTTTCCTGACCACTTGCTCCTCATCGTCTTCCAGCACATCATTCAACTCGGCCTGAAACACATAAAACATTGTCAATCAAAAGCTGTTCCTGAGAGAAGGATCTCATCTGATGTGTGGCCTGTAGTGATGTAAAGAAAGACAAGAAGGGTTGTGTCCTACCAAGAGATCAGCATCGTTCTCCAAATCGCCATCGTCATCTCCGTCCTCGTCCAGGTCTTTCATACAAAGCGCTGCCATCCGCTCGATGTCCTCCATGGGCACCGGAGCTACATGAGAACAAAACAGACAGAGAGATTAGGAAAAATGCTAAAGGATCAAGGTTTGGCTTGCTGTTGGTAGACGACAACCTTTTCCTCCGGGTCTCTTGCCGGCTGGACCGCTCCTCCCTCCTCCTCCCATCAGTGCCAGAAGCTCCGCCTCCAGATCCTCATCATTTCCTCCGGAGTCATCCAGACCGCCGTCAGGAGCCAAATCCAGCAGCAGTCCCATCTGATACACGTGAGGACGGACAGACGCGGTTATTATTGTATCACTGAGATATTATTTCAGTTTTTAACAATATTTTGAATTACATTATTATTGTTTTTGTCATTTTGTTGCGTGTCATTCTTTGTGTATACATGTAAATATGCCTAAATGTTTATAGTTTGTTTGAACATTACATATGAACTGTTGCAAATTCAAAAGCATTTTATGCACATACATTCACTTAATATGTTTATAAATGTTTTAACATTTTTCCTTTCAATTTTTATTTTATCACTTTATGATGGTAATTCAGGTTAAAGGGGTCATATGATGCAATTTCAGTTTTTTTCTTTCTCTTTTGAGTGTTTCAAGCTCCTGGTGCATGAACAAGATCTGTAAAGTTGCAAAGACCAAAGTCTCAAATCCAAAGAGATATTCTTTATCAAAGTTAAGACTCTGCCACGCGCCCCTAAATTGGCTCATTCAAACACGCCCCCACATGTCTACGTCATGATGTAGAAATATTTGCATAATGCCACCCAAAAGTTCATGCAAAGAAAGAAGGTGCGGTTTTAGTAACACAGTGTTGAAGCATGTCAAAATATTCTGTTACACAAAATAATGATCTCTAAAAAGGCGTCATATGGCCACTTTAAAGTAAAGGACAGTTAGAAATGTGGCATTTGCAACTATAATGAATAATAAATATATACTTTTGATATTAATTCAAGTGACAATTTTTAATAGGTTTTAGTTTTAACTTGAAATAATAACCCTCAAAACTGATTTATAGATTCAAAAGCATTTAATAATCTAATGTGTGGCACTCTATATGTGAATGCAGTGTAAATGCACTAAATATTTGGAAAAGTCCTTACATCACCACAAATCATTAAACATGGTATAAATAATAAGACAAAATAAATACATAAATTCTTCATGTGATTCTGGCCACAGTATCATTACCTGTTTGGCCCTGGCGGCCCCCTGGCCCTTCTGCGGAGGGTTCCGGCTCCGACTCATTTTCTCCACAGGTCCTTCAAACCTGGAGTGAGAAAAATAATAATGCATTTATAATACTACAAACAGCCACTGCTTCAGCCTTTCAGTGACACCACAACCGACCACACCAGAAACTGAGTGACGTCATAGCGCATTCCTAGCTCATTACGTGAAAAATGACGTCTGTGTTTGCATAATCAATATATAGACATAATCAACGGCCTAATATACATATTTAATAGTTTAATAATTCTCCCAGAGCTGCGTCACCTTACATTAACTGACTATAAGCTCGATAGCGAATGTTTTCACAGTGTTTAACATGCTAGCGTTAGTGTTTACAAGTTAAACAGGTTAATCCAAAGCACATCTTTGGCTGACTTTGCACCAGAACTGTTGGAGGCAAAGCGCAACGAAGCCATAAAATAAATATCAGCTCATTTACAATATAAATCATAAAGTAACAACTAATTCAGTCAATGTCTCTGCTAGCAAGGAGGTTAATTCTCACATCAGACTCTGTTACTAATAATCTGAACGCGATACCTTGGTCAAATGTTCATCCGACGGCGGGTTAAGTGTTATATATTTGTTCCGTTGAGAAGAACAAGCTATCTGTCATGAAGTTTTTGCACTAGAGTGTCATAAACACAGAGATAAACACAAATCTACACTGCTGTCAATGTAGCTCCAGCACTTCCTGCTTTTCGTCAGGTTTCCCATAGCAACGACAGAGGCTCTCGCTTTACGGCACGCGGGAACGACGCCCCGCAGCAGGATCTGTAGTTCAACCGCCAGCCTGTCGATGTATTGAAGTTTTAAACCATATTTGACACTTTATGATGGTTTGTCTTGTCATAATTGGTTTTCTCTGAGAAAATGCAGAAATAGTTTACTAAAATATGATATCACGAATAGCGTCACGAATCTTTCGCGCGTTTATTTGACTTGACAGCGTCTGTTAAATTAATTATGTGCCATTTACAACGGTTTGTTTTAATATGATAAAGTGATTTATAATTGGTTATAAGTATTTATTTTACAAAATTGGGTTAAAGGAAGAAATATGTATACATTTTAACCAAAGACTGTATAAAAACAATTTTAAACAAACCATCTACAGTTTGCAAATGGAAAGAGTCAAGTGTGTCATTAACATGTTTTAACTTTTATAAATTTAGTTGAATCTGGACTAAAACAAGACAATGGCCAAAAGAAAATCGAAGACAACAGGTACCTTGGACCCATGTAAACATAATTATCAGTCAATTCATACTAAAAGCTTGATTAGAGCTAGATTACATGTTTATTTCATCAGTATACATGCTGATGCAGTTTAATATCTATTAGCAGAGTTCAGACCTCCTAAGAGGACGCAGCCCAGAGCAAAACGACAGAAAAGCACTGAAGAAACAAACCAGTCTGAAGATGACAAACAGGTGATTTCTCTCTGAATTACATGGTATCACATAACATTTTAAAGAAAATTAAAATATGCTTTAATGCCACTGTACTGTCATATTTGTGTTTTTGTTGGTTGATTCACTTAACTCTTTACCTTAATGTCTAGACTCTGACACCAGAGTCAGAAAACAACGACTCCCACGATGCATTCTGCTCAGACAAGCCGGATGAACATCAGCCTTGTTGTTCCTTGGAAGAGAAAACAAGCCATAATGAGAACGATGAGCTTGGAAATGGCACAAATCCACCTGAGGTCTCTCATGAGACTGAACAGACTGCGGCGATCACACTACAGACCCCAGAACTCGACAAAACCGACAAGCACACACTCTCTAGACCTCTGAATACAGAAGCTATTGATCTAGATAAGCCCAATGTAGAGCTAGATGATGAAGATTGTGAAATCACAAGAAATTCAAATCATCAATCTGAGAAGGTCCCAGATGACTGCGACTCTGAATTACCATCCGATGAGCATCAAACCGAGAGAGAGTTGTCACATGAGGAGTATACAGCCACCGAACCCAAGATGGATGAGCAATTAGGTTCTTCAGGGATCGTAACGGAGACCTCATATGACCAGATGCAGATGCCTGAAGATGCAAGTTCTGCAGATCCTCTAGTAAAGAGAAAAATAAGAAAGAGGATGGGAATGTGCAGACTTGGAGATAGGAAGAAGATGCTCAAGGGACAGCCGACTAGAGGGAATGTGTTTGAAGGAAGCCAGGAGAATGAGGCAGGGCAAATCACTAACGAAGAGCCGGTCATGACGAGTGATGGTTTCGAAAAGGATATCCAGACGTCTGTTGAAGAAGAGGGAGTTACTGAGTCAGAGGTTTCAGTGCCCTCCTTCACAACCTCTCACGCATCGGAGGATAACCCAGTGCAGGAGGAACGGGAGCAGTCTGGGAGTGAAGTTCAGATACTGGTCAAATGCATGTCAAAGGAGCCCGTTACTCATGAAACTGATAATGCAATCCCATCCCATGATGATGCTGATGATCTAAACCCTCTCGAGCAGAATGAAACTGAATGCATGGAGCAAAATGCGACTGAAAGCAACATTAGGGAAGATAGCAGCGAGGTCACAACTGAGATTGATACTGAAGTGCCTGTGGATTTAGCTGACATTTACAAAGACTCACCTGGTGTTTCAGCTCAAGAAGAGGTTGTGATAGATGGTTCACTTGAAGTTCCCAAAGAGGCAAATGAAGCCTCTGCATCTGCTTCTGAGGTTGCTGAACAATTTGCTGAAGAACTCGTCATGGGAGGCGAAGAGATGAAGCAGTGCAGTCCGTGTGAATGTGACATGAACGCCTCTACTGGAGACCACAGCAGTGAACAGTGTGTGGAGCTCATGGATATCACAGCCGATGAGAACATCAGTGCACCTCCTGTAATCCACGAGACAGAAGATAAGGCTGAGTCTTCAGACTTTTGTCAGGTCGCCGCCACTGTCACAGCTGAGAACAAGGCAGACTGGGAGAACAACAGCGTGTCGAGTTTGTCTTTACCTGCAGCTCCATCGGCTGGTGATAATGAAGAGGTGCAAGTGAGTTATTCTTGTCAAACACTTGTCCAAACCTGCTCCTGGAGGGCCACTGTCCAGCAGAGTTTAGCTCCAAACCTAATCAACACACCTGAATCAGTTGATTAAGATTTTCAGACACTTAATTAATGTCCATGCAAATTCGTTGGAGCCAAACTCTGAAGGATTCTGTCCCTCCAGGATCAGGTTTCACAAATCACTCTAAAAACCATATTTCAAGAAGATATAGTGCAGAATTTTCTCTGAAGTGCTTTTAAGAGCTAGAAAAGTCATAAAAGCACAAAACAGTAGTCCATAGGACTTCTAAAACAGCTTTGGGTGAGAAAAAGGCCAGAATATAATTTGTGTAATATTCCTTTGAAATACCAAAACCACTTGGTGTATTTTTATTTTAATTTTGAATTTACAGTGGTATCCCAAACTCTCACATATCCTTTAAAGTCAGCATTAAGTTACTAATACTGAATTGTATCCTCAGTCGTTTACGGATTGTGTAAGTGCACTGAGTGATGCTCACGAGCCTCATGGGAGTCCTGCCGCCGAACCGGATCCGTCCAGCCCTTCATCCGTGCACTCGGTGACAGATTCCCAGCTCAACAACATCCCTCTGAGGTGAGGCGAGTGACAACCGTTGACTTTGAATCTTACTGGAGGTCTGTTTAGGTTTCTAGATGTTGTTTCAATTTCAGGTGTTTACGGTCCACAATATTTATTGTAATAACAGCATAAGGTGTTTTCTCAGTTTGGAGGATCTCCCCATCTCTGAAGCCTCCAGTGATCTGGAAGATGCCACGGAGCTTGTATGTGGCCTAATCAGAGATATTGCCTCTCTGAAGTAAGTCAGGATTTTAGTTTGAGCACTTGAAACAACTCTGATTGTGTGGTTTACACCATTAGGTTTATTTTTAAATAACAGTAAAGAACAGTTTTGACCATAAACCATAATTTTGATGTTTTCTTGCAGTCACTTATTGATGGACGCACGCAGGCAGATTGGATTTGGACAACAAGGCAGAAAACCTCCACTCCACACTCAGAAAAATAGGCATCATAACAGATTCTGAACATATGTTACTGCATCATATGAGGGACAGAAAGAAAATGTTGACGAAAGAACAGACACAGAATAATTTGCACTGATGAGTTCAGATAGCAGGCACTGGTTTACAACTGTTCAGTTACACTTGTTTGAGTAAAAGGCACATTCATAGAGTTGCTCTGTTTCAGTGAGCCAAAGTTAACACTTTACCAAGGAGGTTCAAGCAAAGTAGTAAACATCGTAATTCTGTCAATCACAAGGTGTGACCCCCAAGACTGAAGGGTCATAACCTTAAAGTCATAAATCACTCCAAATATCTGTTCAAAACACATTCTGCATAAATAAAGTGAATCTTTCTGGTTATTGCGGCGTGTGTTTGGTTCTGAAGTAATGTTTAAAAAAAAAAAAAAAAAAAGTGCTGTGCTATGAACACACAGGTTTCCAAAAGTTCACAAAACACGTTTCTGTTGTTCACTTTGTTTTTTTTTTGTCACAAAGTAAACCATCATATTTTCAAACAAATGTACATTAACTTCCTGATGCCATAGGAACAAAATCTGATGATCATGTTCTCCAAAATGTAGTAATAGAAATAAAAACAGACGATTGAGATTGTTAAATATTAAAGCAAAATATAGGCAGCTTTAAAGAAACACAGCTAAATAACATTAAAAGCGTTTATATATTTCACCACAGAGTATCACAAATACTTTTTTTTTTAGTAATATTAACAAGAGCTGGTTCACACGTGGTTGCACCTGTAGCGAGCCTACTGGCTTGTGTACAAGTTTGTTTAAAGCCAAAGTGAAAAGAGTGAAAATAATAATAATAAAGAATAGAAATAAAAAACCCACTTCACACAAGAGAAGACACGTGCAAAATCAAACACCAAAAAAACACACATGCATGCAAACTTACACACAAGCCATTATGGATCGAACAATTAAAGCTTAAAACTTAAATATTAAAACCACTCGTAAAAAACGTCCTTCTCGTATACCGTGGCCAGGTCTTCTGCGGGTCAGAAACGTCCGGGTCCCCATGTTGTTTTGGCGTACACGGAGCTGTAGGTTTTGTCCACGAGCGGGCAGAATCTCTTGGTGTGCGCTTTGGCCCCGGTGGCTCCGCACAGGGGACACACGTACTGGCTCAGGTACGGACACGTCACGGCCCCGGCGCGGTCTTTCAAGTAGTGTGAGGTGAACACGGTCTCGGACTCTCCGTTGTGTTTGCAGAAGCTGCAGAACTTCTTCTCGGATGGGTTGCTGCGGGTGCTCTTGCCGTGTCCCGGGTCTCTGTTCTCCGTCGTCACGGTCCCGTGCGCACGCGTCGGGCCGCTTGGAGACTCCGGGAGCGCGGCGGAGGCGGCGGCGTCATCGGCCGCGTCTGGCTGCTCTGCTGGCCGCTGCATGCCTCGGATCATGTCCGCCAGACCCATGTAATCCTTCCAGGGGTGAAAGTCCTGATTTCCAGACTCCATAGATCCATGAGCTGACAGGATGTAGTGGAGAAGAGAAAATGCCATGGCATCCGCCAGAGTGCGACAGAACCGTGAAGCACGCGCTGAGCACGCGTTCGTTTAAAGGGCGGACGTCACGCCAGGAGACCAATTAGGACACGAAGAGTTTGCCAAGTGTCCTCTGAAACGAAAACGATTGGTAGAGGAGACTGAAGTAAAGCAAAAATACTTTTAAACTGTGGACTGGAGTTGCTTGTGTAGTGTATATGTGTGTGTGTGTGTGTGTGTGTGTGTGTGTACAGTTGCAATCAAAAGTACTCAACCCCTCAGAGACTGCAGTAGCCTACTTTACAAATACAAATACATTTGTAAAGTTACAAATACAGTCTAATTTCAGAAGATCCAGGATAAAATACAAATTGCGTCTATAAGTTCACTGTCGTATTAAGTGATATTGTCAATATATCATGTAATATAAGATTATAAGATAAAAAAATTAAAAAAAATTTTTTTTTTCTTATAATTATAAAAATTATAAGATTTTTTAATAATACTGCTAAGTCATAATTATTCAACCCCTATTCATCATAGCTGGTTTTAAATCACTTATTTGCATGGTGGGGAATAAAACAGTCTCAAAACACAATTAAGCTTTTAGAAACTCAATTAAAAACAGAATTAGCTTGAGCCGTTACACATACAGTAAGCCCATACATGTGCTGAAGTTGAGTAGCAAAAATGTCAACAGAGATCTCACAAAAGCTAAAGAGAATAAATATCATATTACTTTAGAAAGGCTAAGGTTATTTGAAGATTTCCAAGACATTGAAAGTTCCTAGAGACACAGTTCTCAGCTTTATTGCTTAGCTTAAAGTGTGTTTTACCAGAAAACCTTTGAGGGTGTGGAAGAAAAAGCACAATATCATAAAATGTTTAATCATAGCAACTGAGAAAAACCTGCAATGTTAAGCCAAAGACTTTCACGATGACCCGATGAAAGGAGGAAAACCATTTCAAAGCAGTGTGTAAGAAGATCACTAGACAAGTATGGCCTTCATGTTGAGACATCTTGATAAATACCACTCTTGATCAAGAAGAACAACTTAACAACTTGAACTTGATAAAATTCATTTGTGTGGACCTGTGGAGCTCTGGAGGAATGTTATATGAAGTGATGTGACCAAACTGGAACTTTTTGGACCCATGGATCAGCAGTATGTCTGCTGCAAAAAAGGCAAAGCTCATATCAGAAGAACACCATCTCCATCCTCAAACTTGGAGGTGGATCAGTCCTGTTATGGGGTTTCTTTACTGTAGAAGGAAGTGGAAATAATGTCTGTATGAAGGAAATCATGGATTCTTTGAAGTATCAGGCCATCACACCAGAAGTGTGATGCCTTTGGTGCAAAAACTGAAGCTGATGATCAATGGACTTTCCTGCAGGCCAGTCATACCAAAGTACACATCCAAATGTACTACTGCTTGGTTCAGTGATCAGTCACAGAATGTACTTGAGTGATCTGTTCAGTCTCCAGGATTAATTCTCATTTCAAATATTTGGTTGAATTTGAAGAAAGCAGTGGCAATGTAAAAACCAAAGATTGTCAGTGATCTGAAAGCTTCTTCATGTGAGGAATGGGCCAAGACTGTAGTAGAGAGGTGACAGAAGCTTCTAAACACTTACAGACAGCGTTTATTGGTGATTTTAAAGAATAATTAAACAATTTATAATTGTGAACATGAATGTTTAGAGCCAATTAGAATTTGATCATGATTCATCAATGTTCCGTTCTCAGAATCACTCAAAAGTGTATTAACAAACCTTCTCTAATACTTTACTGATGCCTTTGTTAAATTGTTTTCATGAAATTGTATTCGCCGTAGCAAAATGCCTTGCAGGTCAAAGGGGTTGAATAATTGCAAAAATAACAATATGGAGAAACTTGCTGTTTTTTGAAAATACAGTTCAGCTTTTCATTACGAACCTTATATTCTCATCTTATAGCTAAAATATTACAGTGGAATTAATATTCTTATTTTAAAGTCAAAGTTCAATTAAATAGGAACATTTACTGCAAATGTAGTCACCCTCGGGCCATCCAAGACATAGATGGGATTGATGTACAAATGATGTAATGCTACATTTCTGATGAAGAAACTAACTTATCTACATCTCAGATAGCCTGAGGGTAGGTATATTATCAACAAATTTAAACCAACGTAAAATATATATATTTGTGGACTTCTGAGTGAAATATAGTACTGTAAACATAGGCATTGTGACAACTTGCCCCGGTCTCAGTTTCAGTGTACAAAATAATAAATGTAATTATTGATCTGATGTGTGCATTCATGAGAGATGTTAATATGAAAAAATATAAAACAAGGGTTATTCTATACATATGGCATACCTTTATTTCATTTCTTTTTTCCAAAATGTATCTTTGAAAACACTGATTCTCATGTGCTCTTAAAGGGCCAGTCCATGTTAGGTGACTGATGGGATCTTTGCGTGACCTCTGACCCTTCAGATGATGGTGTGGGACACTGAGACAGAAAGAGCTGCTTCAGTAAGGCTGCACACACGCACGCACGCACACACACAGGTGAATTATAGTGTGATATTATCTCTTATGTGTGTGTGTGTGTGTGTACATAGGTCACTGAGCACTGTGCTTTCTGTTCCACTGCAAGGTTTTCTGGACAGGAGAAAGACTGAAGAAGTTCTGTAGAAACTAAAAGGTAAATTAAGTTACCAAGAAGCTCTTTTTACTGATACTAGGAGTGTCATTTTACATTTCTGAATTTGAATTTAAAAAGTAATATAATTTGTATAACAACAACAAAATATTTGTAACGTTAAAATAATTTAATTCCACAATTCCTGAATTATTTAGGGTTTATAATTTTGATAAACCAGAAACAATTTGAGTGTCTATTTTGACTCACAAATAGCACTAGCCACCTGATACAATATTTTACAGCTTGACATAAGACAAAATTATACAAATTTATAAAAATGTAAATTATTTTAATATTTAATACATTTCCCAGATCTTGAAAACTCTTGAGGTGGTGTTGCTTTAGCTTCTTCTAAAGCTTTTGTCTTATTTAAAATATTTTTAAGCTATTTTGCGCCCCCTCGTGGACAGCTGGAGCTCATCCAGATTGCATCTTATGTATAATACTTTTTAATCTTAATGGTTTTAAATAATTTAAAATCAATTTTTAAAACATTTTAACATTTTCAAATTCATAAAAGGCAGTAAAACACATAAAAGACAGTTAAAAAAAAGTGTGATATATAGTGATGAGAATTAAGAAATAAAATAAGTAATGTCAGAAGCTCAGTGCAGAATGTAAAGACATTGATGATTTGATGACAGGTTGTGTGAGTTTTGGGGTTTGTGCACCTGTAATGAGTGGATGAGGTCTCTGTGCTCCTCTCTGAAGATCCTGTGTGACAAGCTGTGAGTGTTTTCATCAGGACACCGAGGCAGAATCACAGCATCAGCACAAACTGACTCTGTGCATCATCTGCAGCATGCTGCCAGTGTGTGTGATCAGTTACCCGAGCTCTCTTATGGGATGTCGGGGATATCGAAACCTGTTTGTGTGCCACAAGCCCAGACTCTGCAGATACTGTAACATCAGCATGATGAATATCACTGCAGCATAAAACACTGGCATTTCATGCAATATACAGCTTTTCCTTTTCAATATATAAAATAAAAGGCAGTTGTTGTAAAAATATAGCTTGGAAAAGCTTGGCTTTTGGCCTTTTTTTGTGCACTCTTAAATTTGTAACATTAAATAACTTACCAAAATTGGATTTCTACACCAATTCACTTCCTAAATATATATGAATATGCAAATATGATAACTTACATACAGCATGTCTTACCGGAGCAAAAAATAAAATAAATAAATAAATAAAGTTCACCCAGAAGGTAGATTAGTAATGAAAGTTCACATAGACTGTTAGAGAGCAAACTGAGATCACAAATCACCCATATCAGAGACAAAACACTTCAATTATAATATTTAAGATGCATTTTAAAGCCCATTCAACAAAACACAAACCAATTAATGATGAATGAACACTTTATTTTAAAAGTAAGTTTAGTATAAAGTCAGTGAAAGGAGAAAAGAAGGGTTTAAATGTAACCTGCTCATTCAGGAGGTGCTCAGGGTTTCCTCAACACTCATCAGACACACACCTGATTCAACTCATCAGATCTTTAGTCCTCAAATAAGCCTCAGATAAAGGAAGAGGTCTCACGTGTGTGTTGTTGAGGACACAAAGCATGTTTACAAACCACCTTCAAACCCAATCCTGCTGGCCATAAATTAGTAAAAGACTATAATAAAACAAGGGCATGTCATTTCTGATAGGAAAAACTCTCTAATCGTTTAATTCTTTCGTTCCTTCCACATAAACCAGGGAAAACTTCATACAATCTTCAAGGAAGTCTTTTTGTTTTATAAAATACGCATTACAAATAAAATAGTGTTTGGTACATAAAATTGCTTTCAAAACATGGGATGAGTTATGGGTTTTACAGTTGATTGTACCATACAGTGTTAATTCAGCAGAGTCATCATCACTCATAATACAGTTCACAGAAATAGACAGCAACTGCAGATATGAAGAAAATGAACAGTAGAAATATTTCTTTTTTTGCTATGCTAAGTAGTGTTTGTGTGTGTGTAGTGCTCCAGGAGGTCTTTATGGAGTAGTGTAAAGGTAGAAACAGACAGCAGAAGACAGCCACATCATCTGAAACGCATCTGAAATAACAGATAAAATATAGATATTAGTAGATTTAAAGGAGTAGTTCAATTAGGAAGAAATTGTAGAAATCTTCAATAGTAGTCCAATTTACTGAGAACGGGCCACCAAATATGTAGGGGAGTTTGTTAATGGTAACAAGTTTTGAAAAATGGAGCATTACATCACTTGCTCACCAATAGATCCTCTGTAGTGAATGGGTGCCGTCAAAATTCCAGTCCATCAGTTAATGTCTTGTGAAGTAAAAAATTGCATGTTCGTAAGAAACAAATCCACCTATAAGGCATATATAATTCCATAATCCATAATGATTTATCAAGTAAAATCCGCTGTCCATCCGCTCACGAAAAAATCCACCCACTTATTTAGAAATACTTGTGAATGGTACTTGATCTGTGCATATTTCTCTCCTGATTCAGGCAAGATTACTTTTCACTGGAGGAAAAAATATTATGGTTTATGCACACAGATTTTTGCCAGAAGCAACAGTTTG
Organism: Carassius auratus; assembly: GCF_003368295.1. Classification (NCBI taxonomy): domain Eukaryota; kingdom Metazoa; phylum Chordata; class Actinopteri; order Cypriniformes; family Cyprinidae; genus Carassius; species Carassius auratus. The sequence goes on from NW_020524398.1 coordinate 290,438, forward strand.
AAGGCAAAAATGTCTTGATAGGTTTGTTTTTCGCTTGTGGATTAATGTGATTGTTTATTAGTTGTTTGGACTCTCATTCTGATGGCACCCATTCACTGCAAGAGGATCCATTGATGAGCAAGTGATGCAATGTTAACTTTCTCCAGATCTGATGAAAAAACAAACTCATCTACATCTTTGACGGCCCGATACATTTTGATTGCGTATGCATTGACTGAATGCACGTAGGGTGCTTTAGAAGGACAGAAGGCTGTTGTAACCTGGATGTGATCAGACAGCAGATGTTCAGAGGAGGCCGCAGGACTTGGGCGGGCGGAAGGGGTTGTCACTGGACGGCACACCCACCAGCAGCGGGTCTTTATGGGCGTTCTGCAGGCAGAAGTTCTTCAGGTCTGTGGCAGCTTGAGAAACCTACAGAAGTTACAATTAAGACAACATGTTAAACTATATTTATTCAACTATATTTTATAGAGGGGTTAAAAACAAGAATTCTGAACCTTGCCTTATCTAATGATCAGGATTCTGTTCTGGAAATTTATTTAGCGGATACATAATTCGTATTCGTAACATACCTTGCCCTACATTTATGGTTATAATAAGCTTTTCTATGAGTTCACTGATTGCTTCTGAGCATTAAACAAATGTAAATATGTTTTTATCATACAACAGTGGCATGATGAATTTATAGGATGTAAAAAGTAACAGTAACTGAAAAGCTAGGTTAACTCTACTTTGACAAAATAACATTGGGAAAAATTGCAATAATAGTGAAATTTACTGCACAGTATTATTATTATTTTTTTTTAAAAGAGGCATTTTCATATGGGGGTCTTTAGGCTGGGTCACCATAATTAATGCACACAAAAACAACAAAAACCAAAAAAAGTTTATATTTACAACTGTATTCTTCAAAGTAACATAATACACACTGAAGTACAATAGTATTGCAATCTGACACCATCACTCATAGAGCGTCCGTTTACATAGATTTACATTATTAATGAGCAAGAGAAACAACTTCTTAAAGGTTGTCTAAATTTTACGCCTAAATACTCTTCTGGTAGTTTAAAAACCTCGTCTAAAACAACTGAAAAGCATCTCCGACGTCAAAAATGTTATTTACGTTACATTTACATTTAACGTTACCTTAACTCGTTTAAATGGTTTTGTCAGTTAGCGTTAGCACTAGCAGTGAATCAAACAGGTTAAACTCATCCAAAAACTCCCAAAATCCCAAACTCTTTCACATTTATTGTTGAAGCTGGCATACTTACGTTAATTCGTCGTATTTTGGCCTCTAGTCTGAGCTGTTTGACGGCTCTCTGCGCCACAGCCACACTGCTGCTGCTCGCGTTATTGTTGGACATGATGACTGACGGACTCCGAAGAGAGTTTGCGGAAGTTTCACACTCACGCGCGCGCGCGCGCACACGCAGAGTCTGGTCAGCTGTCCTCGTGGGGACATAGGCGTAATAGTTTTTATACTATACAAATTGTATTTTCTATCGCCCTACAGTAGGGTTCCCACCTTCAGCAATACAAAATAAGGGACACTCATTCACGAGTCATAAGGTCACGAGGTCAACAAAAGGAAACACATAAACATTGAGGGACTCGTAGCTCAACAATAAACCATGAGAAAACATGCTCAAATATGTAAACTTGCAACAGAACACATTAATATTGATATTTTAAATTTGATTATTTATAATTATTATTAATTAATATTTGTCTTTTTGACTGCTCTGCAGTTGTGACCTGGATGGGATGAATTATTTAATAATTTATCTATCTTATTCATTTCCTCAAATTAGGACTACATTATTATGTAATTTATTTCCTAATTGTTTCTAAATAAAAAATAATTGTAATATAAAATTATAATATTTTATATTAAAATAAAATAGATTATATTATTATAATACAATTATTATAATTATAATAAAATACATATAAAATAATTATATAAAGTAATTTGAAATTGGTAAATGATTATTTATTATGTATAAATGTAACTTATATAATGATAAATTAATAAATGCGGTCTATCATTAATTATAATCTATTAATTAATCTGTTTAAAAATATAACAATTGTGTCTATCAAGCTCTGATAATATATGGAATATCATATTAACAGACTATCCAAATTTTATTAAAACTTTAGGCCTATCCCTTTCGTAGCATGGATGTGCCTGTCACTTTAAAGGTATGGTTCACCCAAAAAATAAAAATTCTGTCATAATTCACCCAGGTTTTTCTAAACCTGCATAAAGTTTTTGCTACTGTTGAACACAGAAGAAGATACTTTGAAGAATGTGGGCAACTAAACAGCTGCCGGTCCTCGGTTATTTCCATAGCAGAGAAAACAAAATCATTAGGGCCTTACGCACTGCTTTAGTTCCAGAACTGAATGTACAGTATTGGGACGATTTTGCCCGAACCATTTAAAGGGTTGAATTCGCACCAGTCTCGTGTCTTTCATTGGCCAATGCCCGCCCATTGAATGATATGTCCAACAACCAATCACAGTTTGTGTCATTCATCATCATGCTTTAAATATTTCCACATACTTTTGAAAATCCATCATTTAGTTGATCCTGTTAAGTGCCCGTCATCACAGTTGTAAACAACGGCATGGTATCTTTGTTTTCATTCGGAACGTTAAAGAACAAGACACACACGTCTCGCAGAAATCCTGTAGATTTCAACCAGTCAAATAACGAATTCAACATTCCTGAAGTGGTTCACAATAATGGATGTGAAATTTCAACGTATACGTAAAGCGACTGAAAGAACGGAAAGGACAATTAAGAATCTCCAACTAAACTGGTAGTGCTACATTTGCTACAAGTCCCTGCACTTCAGCGTCCGGATATTTATCGCTGTTCTCAATACTTGCCAAATAAGTTGATACAATGTTTAAAGTATGTTTAAATGGTGTTTTAAATCATGGCGTGTGATGGCGTTTTCAATGCATCTGGCCAATCATTGTCTACTTACGTCACGGTCAGTACCAGTTATGCTGGTTAGACACTGCTCCGGAGCTAATTTTGCTCTTGGAAAAGGCAGTCTGAAATCAAAAAATCTAAAATGCGAAAGCGGCCAAAAGTGGGTTCCGCAATTAGTTCTGGTTCTATGAAAAGGTTCCTGTGGTGCGAAAGGCACTATTAGGGACCAGCAGGGGCATTAATTTCATCTAACAGGTAGGGGGGGCAATAAACAAAATTTCTAGAGCAATTTTTGAAAGGGACACAAATAATCCAGCTAAAATTGTACTTGTGAGGATATGTATATACAGACGAAAGCCATACTACTATTAGTGCAGCAGGGAGGCCATTTCCAAATTAGACAACGTCAAGCTGTTGTGGTCGCACCGTGACAGCGCTTGTGTCTGTTGTAGACATTACTATTCAATTCAATTCAATTTTTTTTCAATTCAAGTTTATTTGTATAGCGCTTTTTACAATACAAATCGTTACAAAGCAACTTTACAGAAAATTATGTTTCTACAATATTTAGTAATAGCTTATAAGTGGTGACTGTCAGTTTGTGCGCGAATTACAGGATTTAAAAAAAAATTAATACAAGACATAGTCAGCCAGACAATGAACATTATTCATATTATTAATAATGAATAATTATTATATGATGCAGTCACACTTGTAGCAATAATTGTTAGTTCTGTTTGTTGATTCAGGGTTAGCATCATCTGAGGTCCTCTGAGGGTCAGCATCATCTCTTCTCAGGTGTTCTGGATCCAGACTGGAGCTTTTGCAAATCCTAGTTACCACGGGATGAAGATCCCAGCAGAAACAGAGAAACCAATAGAGACATCATTAGCATAGCTGCTGATCCAACAAAGTAGAATTAATTAGTTTAACCCAAGCTAAAGAATAATAATGTTAATTTGATCAGATGCAACTGCAGTCACAATTTAAGAGATACATTATTCGAATGCTTGGCGAAAGAGATGCGTTTTTAATCTAGATTTAAACAGAGAGAGTGTGTCTGAACCCCGAACATTATCAGGAAGGCTATTCCAGAGTTTGGGAGCCAAATGTGAGAAAGCTCGACCTCCTTTAGTGGACTTTGCTATCCTAGGAACTACCAAAAGTCCAGCGTTTTGTGACCTTAGGGTGCGTGATGGGTTGTAACGTGGTAGAAGGCTAGTTAGGTACGCAGGAGCTAAACCATTTAGGGCCTTATAGGTAAGTAATGATAATTTGTAACTGATACAGAACTTAATAGGTAGCCAGTGCAGAGACTGTAAAATTGGGGTAATATGATCATATTTTCTTGACCTGGTAAGGACTCTAGCTGCTGCATTTTGGACTACCTGTAGCTTGTTTATTGACAAAGCAGGACAACCACCTAGTGCATTACAATAGTCCAGTCTAGAGGTCATGAATGCATGAACTAGCTTTTCTGCATCAGAAACAAATAACATGCTTCGTAGCTTGGCAATGTTTCTAAGATGGAAGAATGCAGTTTTTGTGACATGGGAAATATGATTTTCAAAAGACAAGCTGCTGTCTAATATAACACCCAGATTTCTGACTGTAGAGGAAGTAACAGTACATCCGTCTAGTTGCAGATTGTAATCTACAAGATTCTGTGCAGTGTTTTTTGGTCCAATAATTAATATATCTGTCTTATTCAAATTTAATAGGAGAAAATGATTTGTCATCCAATCTTTTACATTTTTAACACACTCTGTTAGCTTAGATAATTGAGAAGTTTCATCTGGTCTCGCTGAGATATATATAGCTGAATATCATCAGCATAACAGTGGAAACTAAACCCGTATTTTCTAATAATATTACCAAGGGGCAACATGTATATTGAAAATAGAAGGGGACCTAGGACGGATCCTTGTGGCACTCCATATTTTACTGGTGATAAATGAGATGACACCTCATTTAAGTAAACAAATTGGTAGCTATCGGACGGATAGGATCTAAACCATCTAAGAGCCTGCCCTTGAATACCTGTATAGTTTTGTAATCGATCTATGAGTATGTCATGATCTATGGTGTCGAACGCAGCACTAAGATCAAGTAAGACTAGAAATGAGATGTGGCCTTGATCTGACGCAAGAAGCAGGTCATTTGTAATTTTAACAAGTGCAGTTTCTTTGCTATGGTGGGGCTATGGTGAAATTCTTCATACAGATCATTTTTGTGCAGGAAGGTGCTCAATTGAGCAGACACAACTTTTTCTAAAATGTTTTACATAAATGGAAGATTTGAAATAGGCCTATAATTTGCCAGTTCTAGTTTTGGTTTCTTAATAAGAGGCTTGATAACTATCTGTCACAATGTTGTCAAGTCCACGGTTTTACCATGGAGTTGGGCTACTTTTGCTACTGTTGCCACAGGCTGTTTTTTAAGTGAATAAAATATCCTTGACAGCCTTACTTCCTGGAACTCCTTCTATTGTACGGAACGTGAATATAGAGACACCAGCCACCATAGTCAAATGTTTACCGGGAGCCAGAGCGCCTGACATCTTGGCAAATTTAAAAGTGCTGGCTAATGCTAAACGTAAATACAGTAAGATTGTTATTCATGCCGGCGCTAATGATGTTCGACTTCGCCAGTCGGAGATCACTAAAAATAACTTTAAAGAGGTGTGTGAACTTGCAAGCACGATGTCAGACACTGTAATATGCTCTGGTCCTCTCCCTGCTTACCGTGGTGACGAGATGCATAGCAGATTGTCATCACTCAATGGTTGGATGTCTAAGTGGTGCCCACAGAATAACATAGGTTATATAGACAATTGGACGAGCTTTTGGGGCAGACCTGACCTGTTTAAAAGAGATGGTCTTCATCCCTCCTGGGGTGGCGCCACTCTTCTGTCTAGAAATATGGCAAATAGTCTTAGTGTTTATACTTGACTAACTGGGGCCCAGGTCAGGAAGCAGACAGACTGGCTAAACCGACCGTCTGCTAGCTGCCTCCCGTCACAGAGGTCAGTTAATTCTCAGCACATAGAGACTCTTTCACCTAGATATCACACTATAGAGACTGTGTCTGTTCCACGAACTAGAAAATACAAAAAACGTCCAAACCAAGTTAAGGTTAACAATTTAATTGAGGTTCAACAAATAAAAAACAAATGCAATATGGATAAACAAATGATAAAGATTGGCTTATTGAATATCAGATCCATTTCTACGAAAACACTTTTTGTAAATAATATGATAACTGATCATAATATAGATGTGCTCTGCTTGACAGAAACCTGGCTAAAACCTGATGATTACATTATTTTAAATGAGTCCACCCCCCAAGATTATTGTTATAAACACGAGCCGCGTCTAAAAGGCAAAGGGGGAGGAGTTGCTTCAATTTATAATAACGTTTTCAGGATTTCTCAGAGGGCAGGCTTCAAGTATAACTCGTTTGAAGTAATGGTGCTTCATATAACATTATCCAGAGAAACCAATGTTAATGATAAATCCCCTGTTATGTTTGTACTGGCTACTGTATACAGGCCACCAGGGCACCATACAGACTTTATTAAAGAGTTTGGTGATTTTACATCCGAGTTAGTTCTGGCTGCAGATAAAGTCTTAATAGTTGGTGATTTTAATATCCATGTCGATAATGAAAAAGATGTATTGGGATCAGCATTTATAGACATTCTGAACTCTATTGGTGTTAGACAACACGTTTCAGGACCTACTCATTGTCGAAATCATACTCTAGATTTAATACTGTCACATGGAATTGATGTTGATAGTGTTGAAATTATTCAGCCAAGTGATGATATCTCAGATCATTATTTAGTTCTGTGTAAACTTCATATAGCCAAAATTGTAAATTCTACTTCTTGTTACAAGTATCGAAGAACCATCACTTCTACCACAAAAGACTGCTTTTTAAGTTATCTTCCTGATGTATCCGAATTCCTTAGCATATCCAAAACCTCAGAACAACTTGATTATGTAACAGAAACTATGGACTCTCTCTTTTCTAGCACTTTAAATACAGTTGCTCCTTTACGCTTAAGAAAGGTTAAGGAAAACAGTTTGACACCATGGTATAATGAGCATACTCGCACCCTAAAGAGAGCAGCCCGAAAAATGGAGCGCAGCTGGAGGAAAACAAAACTAGAGGTATTTCGTATTGCTTGGCGGGAAAGTAGCATATCCTACAGAAAGGCATTAAAAACTGCTAGATCTGATTACTTTTCTTCTCTTTTAGAAGAAAACAAACATAACCCCAGGTATTTATTCAATACAGTGGCTAAATTAACGAAAAATAAAGCCTCAACAAGTGTTGACATTTCCCAACACCACAGCAGTAATGACTTTATGAACTACTTTACTTCTAAAATCGATACTATTAGAGATAAAATTGCAACCATTCAGCCGTCAGCTACAGTTTCGCATCAGACAGTGCACTATAGACCCCCTGAGGAACAGTTCCACTCATTCTCTACTATAGGAGAGGAAGAATTGTATAAACTTGTTAAATCATCTAAACTTACAACATGTATGTTAGACCCTATACCATCTAAGCTCTTAAAAGAGGTGCTTCCAGAAGTCATAGGTCCTCTTCTGACTATTATTAATTCCTCATTGTCATTAGGATATGTCCCCAAAACCTTCAAACTGGCTGTTATTAAGCCTCTCATAAAAAAGCCACAACTTGACCCCAGAGAACTAGTTAATTATAGACCAATCTCGAATCTCCCTTTTCTGTCCAAGATACTAGAAAAGGTGGTATCCTCACAATTATATTCCTTCTTAGAGAAAAATGGTATATGTGAGGATTTCCAGTCAGGATTTAGACCGTATCATAGTACTGAAACTGCTCTCCTTAGAGTTACAAATGATCTGCTCTTATCATCTGATCGTGGGTGTATCTCTCTATTAGTTTTATTGGATCTTAGTGCTGCTTTTGACACAATTGACCACAACATTCTTTTGCATAGACTTGAACACTTTGTTGGCATCAGTGGAAGTGCATTAGCATGGTTTAAATCGTACTTATATGACCGCCATCAGTTCGTAGCAGTGAATGAAGATGTATCATATCGATCACAAGTGCAGTATGGAGTACCTCAAGGCTCAGTTCTAGGGCCGCTACTCTTCACGCTTTATATGTTACCCTTGGGAGATATCATCAGGAAACATGGTGTTAGCTTTCACTGTTATGCTGATGATACGCAGCTCTATATTTCTTCGCGGCCCGGTGAAACACACCAATTTGAAAAACTAATGGAATGCATAGTCGATATAAAAAATTGGATGACGAGTAATTTCTTACTGCTAAATTCAGAAAAAACAGAGGTGTTAATCATAGGGCCTAAAAACTCTACTTGTAATAACCTAGAACACTGTCTAAGACTTGATGGTTGCTCTGTCAATTCTTCGTCATCAGTTAGGAACCTAGGTGTGCTACTTGATCGCAATCTTTCCTTAGAAAGCCACGTTTCTAGCATTTGTAAAACTGCATTTTTCCATCTCAAAAATATATCTAAATTACGGCCTATGCTCTCAATGTCAAATGCAGAAATGTTAATCCATGCATTTATGACTTCAAGGTTAGACTATTGTAATGCTTTATTGGGTGGTTGTTCTGCACGCTTGGTAAACAAACTACAGCTAGTCCAAAATGCAGCAGCAAGAGTTCTTACTAGAACCAGGAAGTATGACCATATTAGCCCGGTCCTGTCCACACTGCACTGGCTCCCTATCAAACATCGTATAGATTTTAAAATATTGCTTATTACTTATAAAGCCCTGAATGGTTTAGCACCTCAGTATTTGAATGAGCTCCTTTTACATTATACTCCTCTACGTCCGCTACGTTCTCAAAACTCAGGCAATTTGATAATACCTAGAATATCAAAATCAACTGCGGGCGGCAGATCCTTTTCCTATTTGGCGCCTAAACTCTGGAATAACCTACCTAACATTGTTCGGGAGGCAGACACACTCTTGCAGTTTAAATCTAGATTAAAGACCCATCTCTTTAACCTGGCATACACATAACATACTAATATGCTTTTAATATCCAAATCCGTTAAAGGATTTTTAGGCTGCATTAATTAGGTAAACTGGAACCGGAACACTTCACATAACACCGTACTTTCTACATCATTAGAAGAATGGCATCTACGCTAATATTTGTCTGTTTCTCTCTTGTTCCGAGGTCACCGTGGCCACCAGATCCAGTCTGTGTCCAGATCAGAGGGTCACTGCAGTCGCCCGGATCCAGTACGTATCCAGACCAGATGGTGGATCAGCACCTAGAAAGGACCTCTACTGCCCTGAAAGACAGCGCAGACCAGGACAACTAGAGCCCCAGATACAGATCCCCTGTAAAGACCTTGTCTCAGAGGAGCACCAGGACAAGACCACAGGAAACAGATGATTCTTCTGCACAATCTGACTTTGCTGCAGCCTGGAATTGAACTACTGGTTCCGTCTGGTCAGAGGAGAACTGGCCCCCCAACTGAGCCTGGTTTCTCCCAAGGTTTTTTTTCTCCATTCTGTCACTGATGGAGTTTCGGTTCCTTGCCGCTGTCGCCTCTGGCTTGCTTAGT